>NW_009735538.1:0-26788 GCF_000703405.1 Apaloderma vittatum | reverse complement strand
CAGTGATCCAGCCTGTCCAGATCCCTCTGGATGTCTAAAACATCCCTGAATGTCTATCTTTAGGAATGCGAAGTGCTACCATAATCAGGTCCATAAATTAGTTTCTAGATGACCTCAGCTTTCCTAAAGGTACAAAAGAACAATTTTTTTTTTAATCTGAAAGAAAGGAGTTCAAGATCAGATTATTTGTGCAGCTTCTATTTCAGCTTGAGCTAAAACCACCATGACAGAAGATGGCAGTAGCGATACAGAACAAATATAAAATTAAATTAATAAAATATTAAAAGCTGTGATAAATTTAAGTATATCAATACCATTTTTCAGATTCCATTGGCTGCTTTGGCCTGTTCCTTGTGCTTACTGAAACTGAATGATTAAGAAGCCTAGAAAGAAAAAAATATGCATTTATTCAACAACTTTGCAGTTAAACGTTTTTCTTAGCATATGTTACTTTCTCTGTATAACATTTCCTGCAAATAAAAAGTTTTGAACATTAAGGTGGCATTTTTCATAAAATTAAATTATGTATGTATATACAGATGTGAAATCCAAGCCCAATCCTGCTTCCATTTAAACCAACAATATTGTTTCCACCTCTTGAAATATTTCAAGTTCTGAATTTTAAGGAAGTAAAACTTACAACTCAAACCAAAAAGAAGTCTCCTCTTATTTTTCTCCCTAAGATACATACTATTTCAACTGATCTCACACCTGTGTAAAGTTATGCTGCCTTTAACAGAAAAGGCCCCACTGTTCACTAAAATTAGAAGACATAAGGTAGTCAGCCTAAAGCAGACAAGAAATTCTACGAAGATTGAGCACAAGGCAAGAAGTTACCTGGGTAAGAAACACTGCAAGCACAAAGGAAATGTAGGGGAAAAAGAACAGGTGATAAAAATGGAACAACACGGGCTAAAAACTGAATGGAAAGTCTAATGCTGAAATGAATCAATGGAAATTCCTTTTTTCTAAACAGTGAACAGTCAAAAGCGCCAAAACCTAGAGACACAGAAATGTTTTTTAATCTTGAACAAACAGGTACCAAACATGCACACAAACGAAGATGCTAATAGCTACTGTGGATGCTTAAAGTGTTAAAAAACCCAGAAAGAATCAGTAGCACTTAAACATTTTCAAGTTAAATGTCATGCTAAACAGTAACTTGAATGCATAATTCTGAATTATTGGAGGTAGTAATACTATATTTCAACACTGACTTCATGTGCAGAACTATGATAAAGTATATTTACATCGAATTATATAGAGAACTAGAATGTCTTAAGCATCAGAAAGAATTAGAATAACAACTATTAGATGGAAACAAGTATAACAGTAGACACCTTTTTATATCTCATTATTATTACAAAGGGCAGTATGATCATTAACTCTAAATGGCTGATGATTTTTCAGTCATACTTCTGTGGTTATTATAAATTTGAGCTCAGTAATCTCATTTCTAGTTTAAATCTCTCACTGTGTGAACCTCAATTTAATGGGATTATGAAAAGTTAAGCCTGTAAACCAGCAGAGTTAACAGCACTCAGGCTGCAGCATCTGCTGCTCTCTATGTTTCGTCTCTGGAAACTTGATTTTGAGGGTACATTCCAGAATTAATTTATACTATAGCCTGAAGGAAGTGTTACAAAAAACTACTATTCAGAGCATAGGTTATCAAACCATGTTATTTTAAGATACATTAATTTTTAGAGAGAATCCCCATTTAAATTAGCCTTACGTCTTCAGCTGAAAGCAATGAGAAATCCAGAGACTTTGCAGCAAGGCCTGAGCATTACAACAGAGCATGTTTTTAAAAAAATAGAAATTTGAGTCACTGAAGCAGTTTAATGCAACACTTGCACCAAAACTGACACTATCAGTGTAAATTCAATGACTGTATGTAAAACAAGCCATTTCTTTGCTGAACTCATATTAAATAAGCAAAAACTATTCAAGCTAATTCAAACACACTTTTCACCTATGTTGTTTCTAAGAAATATGTATAGAATTAATGTTTGAGTTCATTTTAAACTAGGTTTATTAGAAATAAAGTATATTTTTATACTTTGTAAAACAAAAACACAAACTCATTTTTGAAAATTCCTGTTTAGAAAGTGAAGACTATTGATGGAGAAGTAACAGCGAGTTCAGTATTTGTCAGGCCAGCAGTTACTAGTCCAGTCAAAGAAATACAAATTTCCTGTTGAAATTCCTGTTTTCTTAAAGAAAAAATGGTGAAGAAAATTAAACTGAATTTACTAAATTTCAGATTAAAGAATTCATGTCAAAAAAAATGTGTTCAGCTGGAAGAGGGAATAAAAAATAAAATTTAAAAAAAAAAAATCAACGTAGCGGTGTTAAACTGTATTCCAGAAAATATAATGCAAAAATGAGTATGCGATATTAAAGCAGAAGTAGATCGTATTCAGAAGTGTGGTGTTAATGGTGCAGGGATTCCAGTAGCTGTTTCCATTCATACTACAACTTATTAAATCAAAAAATTACTTTATTAGTCACATCAATTATTGGGCCAATTACTGATGGTCATATTGAATTGCTAAATAAGAATTTGCATAAGACATCTGTGTTAGTACTGCAATTAAGTTCCTAGTTCTGGTTCCTACATCTCTTCTTATTACTTATACTTTCATATTTTGAGCAAACAATGATTAACAGACACAAAGGAACTGCACGATGGTAATACTATTTTCGAGTTAGCTATCTTTAAAGCATATAAAGTTAGCTATCTATAAAGCATATAAAGACACTGGAAATCTTTTACAGTGAGGAAAAAAAAACTAACGTATTTTTAAACTAATTCAAGAGCAATCTACTGTCTTCACATGTGGCACTGCTTTGTAATCGAAATCTGTTTTCTTAGGTATTTAAACAATTTTAGGAAGTCACTGCTGTCAATGACTTTGATGCAGACCAAAACAGTTTGGTACTAATAAAGATTTATTTGATCTAAGCTATCCTATTTTCTTTTGAAGACCAGGAATATCCTGAGTAAGTTATAGAGTCTGAAATCACTTGATTCATCACCTACATATCTCAACACAGTATACACAGACCATTCCAGACTTCTTGTTACCTGTGAGGTTTGTGTACCTGCAAATGCCTCCCTAACGGCTCTCAAATGCAAAACAAATTGTCACTGTAGTCATGCTAATTTGAAAATGATCACTTTAAAACTAAGATACCTTAAATTTAAAAAAAACCACCACACCCACACTTTTGCCTATACTTGAAGTACTATATATTTTTTTTAAAAAGCATGCCAGAAGTAAGTGAAATAATGCTTCTAGGTTTTGACTTATTTAAGTCTTTTTTGGAGTGTTGCCTAATTAAATATAATCTTAAGATAGTATTTCACCTTAAAGAAAAATAATTGTACTGCAATCTATTTTTGGTAACAAAATATCTTAGATCATCAATTTACTCAATCCCTTTACTCAGTTTTTGTTCCAAAAATGGCCAAAAGTGTTTCTTTTGTCCGCATTTCAACTTTGAAAATCTGAAGCTCTACAAACACTTTATACCTTGATGCACGTCCTGCTGCCCTTGTCCTCTGGAAGAGTTTTTCACTGAATGAAGTTCTATAGCTTAATGGCCTTCGTCTGTATTCATATTTCATGTACATCAAAGCGAAAGGCGGAAGGAAGCAGGACAGGTTGATGAGAGAGGACAGGGAGGTCATTAGCATAGCAAGCAAAAAGAAAGAAGACTGCATAATATTTTTCAAAAAGGCACACTGAACACACAGAAATATAATTAGCAAGCAATTATTCTGTCTTGCACACTTTTCTGAGGATCGAGCATATTGTCCACAAACAAACACAGAAATATCTTCAATTAAACTTCTAAATACTATACGTATTCCTGTTTATGGCAAGAAATTATAAACTCATAAAACTATGGATTCAAAATCAGGACTAAATTTTGTAATTAGATGTGGTTTTGCCATCGTTTACTTGAAGATACATAAGTAAGCTTCAAAATAAGTAGTAAACTAAGCAGTAAAAATTAACTGTTAAGACTGCATAGGTCTGAACAATTCAAGAGCAAAGCAGAACCGTTAGCAAGATCACCTCACTAAGATACATTATACAACAATTAAAATTTAAATTGTAGTACTTCAGAAGAGGAGTGGCTTGGTATTTCAAACAATTAGATGTTTAGGAAATTTTAAAACTTAAAGATCCACATGCAGTGTAGACCGTGACCATGCAAGATCTACAATAACCATCATATAAAAACTAATATAAGAAAAATACAATTATCTCTTTATTAATAAATACGTACAAGAAAATTTAGCATTCTTATTTTTTTTAAATACTCTATGTAAAAAGAATGTATTAGTATTAAGATTTCATTCTTATTTTTCCTTTCCGAATGTGAACAATGAATTCTTAAATACATTATATGGAGTCTTAAGTAAAACCTATTTTTCTTTTACACACAAGACACAGCACTGCTATCATGTTTAACTAACATAAAACACTTATGATTTTTTTTTAAAGCTCTGCAGTTCACAGAAGCAGGTCATCAACTTCTCAACTTCACTACCTTTAAAGAAAAACAGCAGTGCAGAATCTCATAATTACAGAGAAATTGAGAAGAAACACAACCAGTATTTAAGTTGGTATGCATTTACATCCATTACTGTGGGATAATGAATGACTGTAATGAACTACTTTAGTTAGTGAACCACAATTTAATGAATTAATCACAACTTTTATATTTCAGGAAAGATCTTACTCTGCCAAAGTTCCTCACTGGTTATTTGCCTGCTTGGTGAAGGAACCAGAGGTTTATCCTAGTCTGTCCACATCCTGTTCAACTCCAGGTACTCTCCCCTTGTTCTTCGTTTTACACAGTTAGCTTGTTCTATTACATTCCTTTAATCTGCTGCTTGTTCTACAGCTCCTTTTCAAGAACAATTCTGTTACGATGCCCAATGTGAAGTGCAGAAACTCAGGTAGTTCATCAGTACGAACTTACACTGTTCAAACTATTTATCTTTCTATATAACATATATATGCTCTGTCATTTGACAGAATAGTATATGAACAAATCGCGCCTTTGGTCCATAAGAAATTTCTATTTTGCATCAGACTGAATGGAGGAAGTATCACCTAAATTATCTCACATTTGAGTAAAAATAACCTGTCAAAAACCAACTGTAAGCAGGTTCCAGAACTCATACAAACGAAGACCAAGTCATTTTAACGTGTTACCAATAGCCTACTTACATGACCATTAACCATGCCTAATTCAATATGCTGCTTTGGAAAAAAAAGTGTAAAAAAAGTTAACATACAACAAACCAGGAAGTCAAGAGACTTTCAACATATCTCTTCCTCTCCATGGCAGGTACAGCACTGCTTTTCTAGACAGCAATTTTGTGAAAAGCAGCACAGGACAGATGTCTTGAAAGAGTCTGTCACTTTAATAGTCTGACAAAACTGTTCTCAAAATGATAAGGCATCAAGAGTTTTTGGTTATAGCAGGATAAAGAACAGTTAAAAAAAGAGTTATGTTAACTAATATCGTTATACCTGTGCTTTTGTTCCTGCTGCAGTAACTGAGCCGCTATTTTTCTCAAGTCAGTCACTTCTTTGAGTTCATCATCATCTTCAGCCAGCAGCCGTTCTTTCTGAAGTCTGAAAAATTAAAAATTACTAACTTGCCTGAATTCACTAAAGCAAGACACAAATGGCTACATTTTTGGACAATAACAAAGCTTATTTTAATTTTATATTTTAATATTAGCTTATTTTCTGCCAGTTAGCTCAGTCGGTTAGAGCATGGTGCTGGTAACAGCAAGGCCGCGGGTTGGATCCCCGTTTGGTCCCCATGTGTTGCCTGGTCTAGTTGAGGGGCCTCCCTGCCTATGACAGGGAGGTTGGATTAAATGATCTCTGAGGTCCCTTCCAGCCTAGGCCATTCTATGATTCTGTCCAAGATGCAGCACTCTGTCTTCACTATGAGAGTATTTTCCTCCATATGCAAGGAGCTTAAAACAAAACCACCCTCACCCCTCACTGTAAGCAAAATCTTCCCAAAAGCCAGATCAAAACTTACCTTTTTTCAGCTCCCCAGTCCTCACACTGTTCTATTTTCTGCGATTTCTCAGAATGTTTTCCTCGTTCCTTACACAGATGGAAAAATAACCTTAAGACTTGAATTTTTTTTAAACAAATGAAACACACACTGAAAAAAAAAAAAAAACATCAAAAGCCTACTGAACAGTTTTTATTTTGTCAAGCTACCTTGATATAAGACAGCAATGGTCCAATGTGTACATCTCCTTGCTCAGGAACAGCTCCCTCTTCTGCATTTGGATCAATGTAGTCATACACCTCCTGGTCTAATTAGGATTGATGAAGAATGAAAAAGACGTTATTAAACTGTTCTCTCAATCAAATGTTATTCATGAGAGACATAAGCACTCATGAAAAATGTCAGATAAAGATTAAACAATGAAATCATGTCTCCTTGAGCTATAAATAATCTTTTTTCTTTCTTTCTGGCCTTGTCTATTTGCAATTTTTACACTGTTTTCTGAAAATACAATGCCAACATGTGATCATACAATTTTGTGCAATTTTTCTTAGATTATCTGAGCAAATGTATTTTTTGCCTAAAATGAGATTCATAATAGATCATTACCTTTCTGTGGATCAAGTTTATTTCCCATTACATGATTGTCATTCCTTAATGTCTGTTCCCTTGTTGATTCTGATACCTGGGAGTGAAGGCTGATTGTATCATCATCAGACGGCTGCAAAGACAATCACATTTAATACGGAAGTTATATATAAATTAAATTGCATTACTATATGATTTGCTAAGAACTCACAAATTATAGCGCAACTGACCCTATAATGAGGGATGGCTCCTAGAACAAAAAAAACAAGATCAAATCAGGTGGGGTTTTGTTGTGGGTGGATGTCTCTTTGCAAGGGAATGAAAGGGATTTAAAAGAATAATAGTTTAAGAAATGTCAGACAACTGTTCAGTATACAACCTAATGTTGAAATACAGATTTTGTTCAAAGAGGTCCAGTCTGTGCAGTCAGTGGGTTAAGAAAATAGTACTTAGGTACTTTCTTATCTGCAACCAACCACTTTGACTCTTGTTAGACCACTGGAGTAAAAAAAATAAATAATAGTAATTAAAAAAAAATATCAGTTTACTACTTGTAATAATTTGGAATTTTCTTTAGGAAAAAAAACAAGCCAAAAACATGCAATAAAAAACACCACAGAACCAAAAAAAAAAACCCCAAACACACACACCAAAAAAAGCCCCAAACCCTGACTAGTAATACTCCTTGTTCTACAGTTTCCTAACGCTGCTGCTCACTAGCAATCACTGCAGTTGTAATAATTCTCTTTAAGTTTTAAAAGTCTTGAGTTCTACCCTATTCAGCTTTGACATTATTGTTACTAATCATAGCTCCTTAATCTAGATTTCTACAAATACACAGGTAACTTGCAGGAATTTTTGCTCATCACTTTTAACCTAGCAGAACATCCCTAAGTTTACTAAAAGTTAAACAACGAGGATTATTAACGTACACAACACTCAAGTTTAGTCCAGATAAACTTTCATTTTTCTTAAGCACATTCAACTCTTTAGTAAGAAAAGAAAGTTTCAATTACATTGTCCATTGTGTAAAAAGTTATTATGTACTTCATATTAAAAGATCCAAACAATTCCTTAGGTCAGAATTCAGATTTAAATGTATGAAATCTGGACTGGAATGAGCCTTAAACAGAAGAGTCAAAGCACTGTGTAAATGATTCGTCTGATATTGGCAGTCTAATGGTTTAAACTCAACTATACAGATACTCAGAAAACGTTAAAGGTAACTTCATCAAGTATTTCTCAAGCGATACAAAATACACAGGAAATTAGAATTCTATAAACCAGAAATTACACAAATTCAACAGTGAAAAATCACTCACTTCTGTTGTGGACAATCTTTTATCCCCATTATCACTTCCGATGCCGGAGTCTGGTCCATGATTTTTATTGGGATAAAAGTCCTCCATGCTACATTAAGAAAAACAACACAATCACACACAGAGGAATGAAAGAAACAGTAGTTTAACTTCTGTAAAAGAGAATAAACACCCTTTGAAAAGTACATTCTCTATACTCGTCTACAGTTGCTGATACAGAATTTTTGTGCAAGTGCAGAGAAAAATATTTTAATTTCACAGATTCTCTCTCTCCTACAAGAGCTGTTCAAGACAAAAGTATAAAAGCAAACTTAAGGTGGAAACAGCCAATTACAGTTCTCTATCTATACACTTTTAGAAATGCAGCTCCTTGAATTCTACTGGCAGACATGGTTTTTTACTAGTAGCAAACATACACTCCATTAATCGACTGTCATATTATAATGGTTTAACCCTTCCTGAACATTTATAAGCTAAATTTACGTTCTTTGAAGACATAAAATTGGCAGCACCGGCAGGATGTGTCTTTCAGTTGTGCACTGGAGCTTGATTGAACAAATTCTTACTACAATAAATATGATGTACAGTGGTAATACCCATGACCTTGTTCTTCTGCAATACATTTTAGTTGCAGGTGAAGGCTGCAGACCACAGCTTTTAGGAGCACTGAGAAATGATCTACAGGCACTGTGGACTAATTCCCTACAGCACAGTTGCTTGAGACCAAGACCATAGATTGACTCTAATGGTCCGGATGGTTCTGTGTAAGCTTTATTCATAACTTTCATATTTCCTTTGGCCTTGAACACAGAGAGGCAAAAGTTGCAAGTGACATGTTAAGTGACATGGTTTTCAATGACAAGTCAACTGATGATAAAAGGAAATACTGTTGTATTTTCTAAGCACTCAAGACTGCAGTCTAACAAAACATTCTGCACTTTTCGACCCCGACTAACCTAATAAAAACATCCATCGTACTTCACTGATGATTAGGTTAGGTTCCCTTAATATATCTGTGAGAAACAGACTTGACTTTCCATCCAATAGACCAACTCTATATTCAAGACATTTATGGGAACTGCTCATCTATTATTTTGACATATCTATTTGGGAAATAAATAGCCAAGTTTTCCAATAAATACATTTAAAATATATCTGTGTTCTGATTTCCAAATCTTTAGCAAGTTCAAAAAAAAATTTTCATAGCAACTCAGATGAGCCAATTAAGCTTTTTTAATACTATGACTCCTAAGAAAAGAACAGTTAAAGTATTGAAATTACAGCTATTATCTGTAATAAACAGATCCCTTAACAGTAAATCCCAAAGTCAAATAAACCAAAAAACCCACTACCCACCTGTCTGTAAGCGGCTGGGAAGGAATTCGTTTACCTAATGATGGAAGATCCAAAGAATCCGGTTTTTTATCTATTCTGAGGCACGCTTGAATGCTGAGGAATTTAAATATATGTACTTTACCCTTTAAACATATCTGTTGGGAAACAACAAAAATGTAATTCCTTAGCACGTCTTTTGACCTTGCACCCTGACGAATACTTTCTACACGGAGTTTGAACCCGCAATTTCCCACTAGAAGAAATACAGCTAAAAAAAAAAAAAAAACCAAAACCTGATCGGTGTATAACTTGGAACAGTTTCCCCTTTCTTAAGGGCCTAATGAAACTTTCTGAACTAGAACGCTGTAATACTAACCTGTGCTGGTGGTATCTGCATTGGATTGTTATCCAAAACTATAACTTGTAAGTGACGTAACTTCCTGTAACAAATTGGAATTTCTGTAATTTTATTACAAGAAAAATCCAGCTTCACCAAGGGAAGGTCTCCTAATTCTGCATTGGGGGAAACAAAAGAAAAGAATCAGAGATCTTCTCACACTTTACCTAATTTACCTCCACCAAAGAAATTAAGACTAGTAGCTTACCATCTGGCAGCATATGGAGATTATTTCTTCTCATGTTCAACTCTCTAAGTGACTGTAATTTTCCTATCTGCTGGGGAAGAACCTGAAGTTCATTGCAACTGATATCCTAAGAAAGATGAAATTAAGACATTGACTGAGCATCTTAAATGAAATCAAGCAACAAAAAATAAATAAATAAATCAAATCCTGCTATCAAAATTACTATAAAGCATACGACTACTAAAAAACAAAACAAAACAAAAAAAAACACAACCAAAACCCAACAACAATCAATCTGGATTTTTCCAAAATGGAAAGAAGTACCATAATAGATCTCACTGTTTCTTAAGTATTTAGTGATTCGCATTTCAGAAGCTCAATTCAAAATTTCATTAATAATGAAAGACTGGTTTTAAGATCAAAACTGAAGCCTAGGGATCAGAAGTTCCTGGTGTAGTTCCCGTATCAGTTGAAAACTCCTTGGCTGGCAAACTGATTTGCCTTCTTTTATAAAATTTATTCTTCCTTAAAAAACCTTGAAACAATGCATGCAAGTAAAACTTCACAAACAGCAATAGCAGGCTCATCAACTTTTTGGATACAAGCACTAGAGGGTGACAAAGCCGCACCAAGTGAACACAGGCTACAGTTATTTCTGCCACTAATTTAACATTCATGTAGTCCAGAGTGAGTCAGCAATCACACTGATCTAAGACTGTTTCTAACGGGTTTTTTATTTCCAATTCAATAAAACTGACTTTAGAGTAGCTTGCTAGATTAGGTAACAATGATAGATACCTAACCCAATGATCAACTGGCAGCTGATTTTAAAGGCAAACTGAGTCAGTAACGAGAGGCCAGATGAAAGCAGCCTCCCTCTCCACTACGCTTTCCCCGAGCCCCAGCTTCAGCACTGCTCATCAGTTTTAGCAACCTCAACACCTGCACACAGATGGATGCTTGGAGAGCACAGGTTGCTTGAGATAAACTCTTGTTTCTATTTAAAGTTAGTCTCTCTCCACATCACCAAATTTAAGATGGGATTCACTTCCTCAAAGTATGTTTCTAGCACATGGTTTAGTTGTGAACTTTTATTTTTAATGTATATGTGTCTTTCAAGGTCCCTTCCAATCCCTAACGTTCTGTGCTTCTGTATGACATATTACTTATGTTCTAAACAGGTAGAACACAGGTACTGGAATGAAACTCTCTAGTATGTCCATCTGTACCATGAAGCACACATTCTAGGTTTGACAATTTTGAAATGTAAGACAAAAATATCACAACTACAATTCTGAAGAACATTCAGGTCCCATAAACAATAGCAGCGATTGCACCTTGAAATCTTATGACATCAAAGTGAACATAAAGCATTTCTCACCAAAGAGGACACTAGAAACTCTCACAGTCATTCAGAAAATCTCTGACAACAATAACAACACCAAGGTTGTGGGCTCGATTCCCGCTCAGTCCCCATGTGCTGCCTGATCTAGTCGAGAGGCGTCCCTACCCATGGCAGGGAGGTTGGATTAAAACGATCTCTGAGGTCCCTTCCAGCCTAGGCCATTCTATGATTCTATGATTACACGTAAATTAAAAAAAAAGAATCTTGGTTTATAGCTCAGACATTAGGTTGTATTAAAAGAAATCTCCAGGTCATTTACAGTTACTCTGTAAACAGGATGAGGATTGCTTGCAATGATCAAAGAAATCACATATACTGGGGAAAAAAAATAAATTTAAAAAAAAAAATCAGACCTAGTCCAAGCGCCAAGTAAGTGAATAATTGTGCACAGATCTCCAAAACACAAGCTTAACATAAAGTAATGATCAGAAAAATTCCAGAATATTACGAAATACAGAGAAAGTAATGGATGATAAAACACAAACCTTTAATATCCCATAGGATAAAATCATGTTGCACAGAGAACTAAATTGTGAATATCACACATCATTCTGTTCACCTTAATCAAAATAAAGGAATAGCAGAAATGGGAGGAAAAAGAAGAAATGCCAAACAAAACCAAAACAATGGCATAACTGTGTAAGAGTAGACAGCAGAGAGATTAAATCCTCAACTAAAAATAAAGTTCCTGATAACATGTAAGAAAAATCCATAAAATTGTAGAATTAAGGTCAATAAAAAAAGAAATTACTATTTGTAACAATACATAAGATAGGGAATGAAATTAAATTATCTGAAGAGCACTCTTATTTATGAGCCTCTTAAGCTTTAGTTGGCCCAACATAGTGACTTGTGTTTAACCTGATTTTTGAAACACTGCATTACACCAATAATTTGAGCTCAAAAAATAAGAAAATACAGTAAATGAATTTACATTTTATAGCTCTACAATTAAAAAAATATTAATTTATCTTTTTATTATACTGTAAATACACTGCTTATAGTTTAAGTTTACTTAATACAGTAGTTCACAATTGTACTTACCAACTCCATTAGATCTCTCAACTTCCCAATTTCTTCTGGAATGGAGACCAGCTTATTATTACTGACAACCAGAACTTTAAGTGGAAGATCAAACAGGTATTTTGGCAATGTTGATAAAAGATTTCGACTTCAAAGAAAGAAAAATGAAAAAGCAAGGCTAGATTATAATCTTCTTTTTAAGCCTGAATGAGAGTCTGAGATACAGTGTATTAGTTTTCTCCTGTTCCAGAAGATGTTCTCCCTCTACTACAATCTCCACCATAAATTCCTTACTAGATAAAGTCTCTCTCAGGTGAATTTTATGTCCCCATCTCACTTGGTGAAATGAGTACGTACTACATATCTCAGTCTAATACTAAAACATACAGACAAATCTTTTTAAAAAAGCAATTTATTTAATCTTCACTTTTACCTTACTTTCTAGTATCTTCAGAAGGATCACCTGATCTGACAATATAAATTTCATATTCTCAGCAAACCAGAACTTCATACAAGGCCATGGCTTCTTGCATCATGTGGTCATGTCACCCCTGAGCCAAAAAGCCCTTAGCATTTATTTATGACTTGGCTTTCATTAAAATTTACTTCTTTTGTATATATTGTTTTCCAACTGCATACACATATATCTGCTCTGTATACAAGAAACATACTGTTACCAACAAGTTTATTTAAATCCATATTGGAAAAACTACCAACTGCAGACTGTAACTGCCAGAAATATATAGTTTTTCTAATAAGTTATTTAGACATTTAAAAAAGCCAGTGAAAGCCAGCTTGTTCAGATGTGGTATGAAAGTAATTCCACATATAAAAATAAAATAAATAAAAATCAGTAATTGCTGTTACTTTAGGTAGAATTATGTGGAGGTCGTTTCTATTTTGGAAAAACACCCAGAAAATTTCAGTGTTGACATTTGTGTTCACACTACATTAAAAAAAACACCAGAATTTTTACTGTTTAATTGATGTGTATCAGAGCACATTTCCATATTAAAAAAAAAAAGCTTTTTACATTATTTCTCTCCATAACTACACTGTACAAGACTGCAAACCCAGTAAAAATATACCTATGTCCTTGAAACATTTCAGCTTCAAAGAAGTCCTGCACTTTTAAACCATAAAATGAAAGAGAACTTCAATCAGTATCTTCTGTAAAAGTAATGTATTCATTCTGTTATTTCTAAGCAAACACTACAAATAAGTTTTTGATGTAGGCATGCATAAGTCTTATGTTGTATTTCAGGAAGATTTTCACATATAGCAGACTTTTTTGGTGGAGAGCATGACAAGCAAAAATATAATGTGGAAGTAAGCTTATTTTAATTGTTTATTAAAATGTGACAATGAAACTGTCATTCCCTGCATCATTTAAATTTTCCTTTTTTTTTTCTTTTTTAAAGAGTTGCCTACTTTGCTATGAATTGCACAATATCTTTCTTCAGTCAACTGAATACAAAATTAGAATTTGAGATCATATGGTTTTCTTCTGTAATAAAATATTGAAACTAGGAGGCCAGGATTTTAGCCAGTTTTTCAGCTACTATAATGTCTGTGTGATCACGCATTGCAAAAACAGTCCTCAGACATTAGCACAAAAATGAAGATAAAGCACAGAAAGGCAAATGATGACTAGAAGAGTAGACTCTTGAAATAACATGCAACACCCTGTTAGAACTACACACTGCTTTATTTCTCTGAAAAGAATTGTATTCAGCACCTCAATTACCATCAGAGAAATGGGCTGTTGCTGCTCTGTGAAGAAAGTCAGATCAAATTTATTTCAGTAAACACTGCAGTTTGATCATTAACCCTCTTTAGAACTTCCACAGAAAAGACAACTCTTAAATGATCACTTTAAAAACTTGATACTTGCAGATTTCAAGACATAGGGGTTCTTTAGGTTTGGTGGTGCTTGGTTGTTTGTTGTTTTGGTTTGGTTTTGGTTTGCATTTTTTGTTGGTTTTGTTTGTGTTTTGTTGGTTTTTCTTTACTTTTTTCTTTCGCAAGGTTCAATTCACTTTTTTTGTTTTCCAACATAAATTCTGGAGTCAAATCCCACATGTTAAATAGCCCTCAGCTGAGATGACTGGTTTGGACTTGATGTAGTCAATATAAGAAACAAGGAATATTACGGGAAACAGGGTCTCATCTCTTTTTGGAATGGTTCTGGATTCCATTTCCTTCCAGAGCTCACACCCATCTTCTGCTCTTCTGAGAAGGTCTACCATATGTTTTCCAAGTTTAAGAACAGCAACACAGCAATGGATGTAAACGTGCAAAATGAGTAGGGCCTCCTGCTCAAGAGTTGTAATTTTCTTTACACAGGTAGTTTCTAAGTTTTGTCTGCGTAACATTAAAAAAGGAGAAATCTCTGAAAACTCTTCTTCTGCTCAGCTACCATAGTTTACTAACTGAAATTTTGTAATACAGTCAATTCCTTCCCACAGAAGAAGCAAACACTGCTGGCGCAACAGCAAGGGTAAGGCAAAAAATACAATAATTGTATCTATCTGGACTAAAATGAGAATACAAGGGCATTAAATGACCTGATGAAGTAGAATGCCACCTCTCCAATGAGGTAAGTTATAGAAAGACCAGAAGTAACAGTCATTACTTACCTAATATTAAGGTAGGTAAGCATTTGCAGGTTTTTAATAGACTCTGGAATGGATTTGATGCAGTTGTGATACAAATTTAAAGTTTCCAGTGGTGCAAACAGCCAGATATCAGGAGGAATCTCAGTAAACCTGTTCTTTGAAAGATCTAGAAGCAAAAGAAAACAAGAAAAAGCCTGTTTCAGTCAAAAATTTCCCTGCAGTAAGAGGAGATAAAAGTACCCACTGTTATTCTTGTCATGCTCCTAAAAATTAAGGTGTTGCAAGAAGTGTAAAATAATTCATTTTTACCAGATGCTACTGCATATGATTAATACACAAAAGAGACTTAAAATACCAAAAGACTACTGTTTGATATGCAATTGTAACAGAAAATATAAAAGTGACTGGAATTAAAAAAAATATATTAACTACTACAGAATTAAGAATATTTAAAATGTAATTGAATATAAATTATGATTGTCTCTATGTGTCTTTGTCCTGTACAACTGTTGGGGTTTTTCCTCCAATTCTAGACACAACAATAAGTCAAGATACAAACACAGTAAACAATTTTCCTGTTCGAGGGGTACATTAGAATCCAATCTCATTGCACAAAATACCTACAATAAAGCCAAGCTTGCAGAAGAAACTTACATATTTATTTTGCTCAAGAACTACAGTTCTCATCTAAAAAATATTCTTTACTGCAAACATAGTAATTGAGACATTCCCCAGTTACACATTTATAGCTTAGCTAAAAAGAGAATAAAGTTGCAAAAACCAATATCAAATGCATTTAGCGATAAAAATAAGGATGCAATTTAGCCTAGCCTAAGACCAGAAAGAGGAGACATCTTTGACAATTGAAAAAAAAAATACTTGAACTAGAGTTATTTTGCCAATGCATGACTGCATTATGCAAACCTGCAAGCAGAAGATATGAAAAACCAGCACACTACAAAAATGCATACCATCTCTGACTACATGAAATCTTTTAAAAGAACAGAAAATGCAAGTGGGATGTGACTCAAGAATCCTGAAAATTATTAGTTAACTGCCAAACCCTGTGTCAAAAAATCCATGAAACTATCATGAAAAAAAGTGATATTTACTTGAGAATGACTGTCTACTTTTTTGAAACTAACTCGGGTTCGCAATCCAAGACATTTCAAAAGGATGTGGTTTCTCAGAAATGCTGAACAAACTTTTTTAACAAAGAAGCAGTACAGAAGTCTTGCTATTTCAGGCTTTAGTTCTCAGTTTTTAACACTTGCATGAAATAACTGTGTTCTGCTCAGCTCCTATTATATTATCATTGGAACAAAAATCACTTTGTTCTACACTAGACTGAAAAAACAGTCTAGAAAGTGGCTGGAAAAGTGGCTCAAATTCACCATCAAGCAGAGAGCTCAACACTGAAGTATAACTGGCAAACCAGCTACAAGCAGCATTTCTTGGGGTCACCCTTGGAATCAACATAGTTTAGTATCTTCATCAACAACCTAGAAAACAGGATAGAATGTGCCCTCACGACGCACACGGACAACACCAAGTTGAGGGGAGTGAAGAGGCAACTGAGAGGCTGGAGGGATGCGATGTGAGCCACAGTGACCTCAACTGGCAGACAGCCCGCCCAGTTTAACAGAAAGGCTTGTACCTACGGCAGAGTAACTCCTCACACTGGTGTGGGCTGGAGGACAAAAGGCAGAGGGCAGCTTTGCAGGGAAGGACAACGTGATGCTGGTACAGAACAGGCTGAATGCGAGTCATCAGTGTGCCTCGCAGTGGGGAAGGCCATCCGCCGTGTGCTGCAGATGTCCAGCAAATAAAACAGACTGGTACAGTGCAGCATCACTCTTCAGTGGCGTTATTTTTGGAACAACCTCAACTTTGCTTCCTGAAGCCTGGTATATGTGAAATTTGTGAGCTGTCATTCAACTCTTCCGTAATATCTAAGAAACATTCTCAAGCTAAAGTATCACCAAGTCTTCCTTTAGACCAAGGCACCCGCTGCTAATGCTGAATTTTGCAAACTCTAGCTGGAAGAGGCAGGAGAAAGATCTAGGCTGCATGACTGACATTCTTCAAGAAGTGAATGATAAATAAAGTTAACTAAAACTAAACATTCCAACCAAAATTTAAAAGCCTGTTAAAAAATTTAGCATAGCTTGAGAAAGTTTTCACAATAGGTGAGATTTGTTTTCTGTTTTCTACTACATCAATTTTAAAAACATAGAAAAATGGCAGCTTTTACAGGAAAGAATTTTCTGCTAAACCCTTTTTAGGTTAAACAAAGGCTCTCATTCTAATACTCAGCAGAGTGGGATAACTGTGTGGAGAAAAGATGCACAGTTTTATTTACAGCACAGTTCTACAATCTGCACCATATGATGAACAGTCTTTGACACAATCCCATTCTGAAGAAATCAGCTTTAAGGCTCTTTCTGATTTTGTTCTATCAGCAGCTGGAAAAATAACTGAAGACTAATAAAAACATCTAGTCCACAAGATATAGATGACAGAATCCCACTCTCTACTGCCACTGATCCCAAAAGCAGTACTGCAGATTATACCTGAATAGGGAGACTCAAGAGCAGACAAAAAGTCTAAAGCCCTACGTACATCCAACTGCACATCTTTGAAAGATACAGGTTAAGAAATAGCTTTTCACTTCCGTCTGCGGAAATAAAATCTTTTTTTTTTTAATTGTTGACAGATAAAGTAAATAAGGAGTTGGAAGATAGTATAGCTTCTCTTCCAAGCAATTTTTCATTAATTCATTGCAAAACAGTATTAGAGCAGTCCCAAGGGTTCAGATCTCCCTAAAGAGAAAGATGCAGGTGTATATAGAATTCCACAACATTAATATATCCAATGTACTTACAGTTTTTTTTAAAAAACAAGTAAAGTTATTTTTTATGCAAACAGAAAAACAATTTCTACTCCAGAAAAAAATCCGCAAGATAAGTTCATCTATTATGCTAAGTAAAACATAGATGTGAAGCTTATACAATTTCGGTGCCTTCTGAAGACTAAGAACCCAGTGTATGACTGAGAAAGCACTCTAAGAAAAAAGGAAAAAACTTCTGAAATAGAGTGTTCCTCTACAAACAAGATAGGCTGCATTTCAACTGAAGTGGAAGAACACTGCTGGCACTTAAAATGGGAATGGTTTTACAAGGGTTAATAGACTGCAGCAGCAAGAAAAGCTGCTAAATGCAGAACTTCAGATGCTTTAAGATAACTGCTCTAGAAGTGAGTTATAAGAATTCTTTACTTAACAGCTCAGACTGAAAAACTCTAAATTGGGGGCGTTATGTGAAGACAAACTAGAAGATGCTATCCATGACCACTCAGGAATGACAATTCACTGTTTCTGCAGAAACAATGAAAGTGAGAATTACACCATTATTAAGTTTTAATTTAATATGGGAACTACAAAAAAAACCTCATGAATACGTTGTTTGCAGCTTAGTTTCTTTTTAATAGAAAAAGTTTTACTGACTGCAAGACAACATATTGAAAGTTCAAAATGAAAGAATTTTAAGGGAATCAATCAGTTTCTTGGAGGGGAAGCTAGCAGAAGTAAGAAGATATCTTCTATAAATTTAAGCCATGATCAAAGGGAAAAACAAAAAGCCTCAAGCTGTCAAGTTACGGCAGTGTGCAGCAAGGTAGTCAAATAGTATTAACATCACAGTTGTCTCGTTTTTGCACTTTTCTCTAAACATACATTACTGCTTACTACCAGAGGCATGCTGTTAGAACAGAACGGCCTTTTATGTGAATATAAAAATGATTGTACTGAATCACACTTTGCGCACACCACATGTTCAAACCAAAATACAAGGCTTAGGGGGAAGTTCACACTGGAATCTCATCTTGACATTGTAACTTTTTTCATAAAAATACGCTGATCCATCATACTGATGTTGGGTTTTTGTTTGCTCAAAGTGTTAAAGTATTTTATTTAGAAACTAGATAGAAAATGACAGCCTGTCATCCTGCACAATCTAGATCTGCTCTCCTAACTTGTAATACGTACAGATTTTCCTAGCCAGTTTTTCTAGTAATGCTTTAGTCAATTCTAAGCAAAAAAAAATTTAGAACACAATAGTGACTACACAATTAGTAGACAGAAGTCAAAGCATGTACAAAACTAGCTGTGTTCAGATCTGATCCTAAAGATAGACTTTTAGCCAACCTAAACACAAATCTGAGATCAACACAGAGAATATGGGAAAAAATTATTAGTTCATCAGACGCAAGATGATTCTGAAGAAAAGTAGTCCCAAACACTGCAGAAACACCCGCATATAGTAATTACGGAAGGCACAAAAGTCACCTTATAATTCAAATCCTGTGATGGTTGAAATTTATATTGAACAATAATAGCATTAGAAGAAACTCTCAATTATATTTCACACAGCAATTATTAATTTACTTAACAGGCCAACTTCAGGTACCAAAGAAATACCAGCAGGCAAATGTTCTTACTTAGTGTAAGCTTCAAAACCACCTTATGACCAAATGTCCTACCAATTACTCTTTTATTACACAAACATCATCTTTATCTCCCTCTCCCTTAGTAGGGTCCTCTAAAGTGAAAATTAGCACATTTGCATTCTACGTGATGGAATTCCAAGAGCAGTATCAGCAAGAGACAAGGCTAAGGCTTTACTAATGTGGCACCTTCACCCACAAGTGAAGACAATACACTTAAACACCTTTAACTTCACAATCAACCATGGTAAACAATTAGCATTATTTGTACCGCATCTCTCAAAGAACAAGAGACATAAGATAAAATTTAAGAAATTAAGTTCTGTTGCATGAAGATGTTTTAGATGCTTAAATGTCAAAGTAATTGAAAGGAGTCTGCCAGTAAGTGCATGTATTTCCCTGTCTCCCTAAGGAGGAGGACGAAAATCTAAACCCAAGCTGCCAAGCATTTAAGACTAACCACAGAGCAAAGATGCAGCATGAAATACAATGAAATTTGTTTAACAAAACCAAACAGTCAAACAAACAACTAAGACTATAAAAGTCTAATACCTTAAGCTACTACGAGCAGGAGTAGCCCACCTTTCACCAGAAATGGAGATTCCAGCACAGCATAGAAAGAAAAGTATGAATCCAAAGCTAAGAGTAGGTCAGCTTGCCAAAGCAGTGCAACACTTCATCTACACTATCAGAGAATCACAGAATGGTTTGAGCTGGAAGAGACCTTAAAGATCATCTAGGTCCAATCCCCCTGTCATGGGGCAGGGGCACCTTGCACTAGACCAGGTTGCTCAAAGCCCCGTCCAGGCTGGCCTTGAACACTTTCTGGGAAGGGGCATTCACAACTTTCCTGGGCAGCCTGTTCTAGTGTCCCACCACCCTCACAGAAAAGAATTTCTTCCTGAAGTCTAATTTGAAACTACCCTGCTCTAGTTTAAAACCATCATGCTTCATCATATTGCTAAAATAGCTGTCTGTCACAGAATTCTACTAGCAGGGTGGAAAGACTGAGTTCCAGCACAGTGAAATCAAGGCAGCCTTGAGGAACCCGCCATTCCGGACCATCCTTACCACATGTTGGTTCAAGTACATGAGGTTCTTCCTAAAATTTGCACTCATCAAAAACTAAACCAGAAGCTCTGGTCTAAAAGTTGGAACAAACAGGGGGCACCTGCTGCACACCAGTGCAGGGATGAAAGCCACAAATGAATTCAAGGAATTCCTTACTGTGTTACCACATGGGAAGGATCCAGGCATTTCCAACACTAGATAAACACTGCTCCAATTCTTGAAAGTATTTCAGTTATTTTAGCATAACATAATTAAAATGAAAAACAAACAAACAAAAATCCATCAAGAGGAGAGAATCATTTACTTGTCGAATTGGCATATGAAGGGGTAAATTGGCACACCAACTGGCTATACAGTCAAAAGGGCATTACTACGCGTCAAGGATTTCATCCTCTCCACTTCTGAAGGTGTCTTGTCACCACAAATATTTTGTAGTTTGAAACAGTAAGCAGCAAATCCCACAGGAAGCTTATCTGTTTCCCTAAAAAACATGGCACTGTAGTATTTAGTCTAGACTGTAATACTTAAAACAGCTTACTACCAGAAAGAGTGAAATGTGTTTCCCTGACATCAAATACAGGGCATCCTCCACTTAAATTGGCCATTATTCATTGGTTCAGTTCTGTCAGTTTCTTTTTTGCTTCTGAAATTTTTAAAATCCAAGTTTTAGATTCAAATTATTTTACCTCCTTCAGAGGAAAGTAATACAAGGAAAATAACTTGTAAATGAAGTCTAGGTTTGTTAAGGATTATCTAAAATGCACAAAGAACTCCCAAGTAAAGCTCCTTAAGTTAGTCTCTATATGTTCAGTTATATACACTCAGGGCCTTCACCCTGAGGAGCTTACCATCTAAAGAGACAGAAGGCTGAGACAGAAGGCTAAAACAAACCAACTGTAACAAGTGTTCACTATATGACTTATCTTTCATGTTGGATACAATTGCTTGATGCTGGACAGACCAAGCAGAAATATTTTTAAGTGATCTAGACTGCTGGAAGACAAAGAACACTGGAAAGCAAGTTCAATGAATTATGAGTGAAGCAGAAAAAGCCTTGACGAAAATGGGCAAGCCAACAGTCCACGAGCACAGAGTGAACTGGGCCTTGCAACTACTACAGCGCGTTCTCTTGCGATACGAAGGTCCCTGCTGTAGCAACTTCGGCATCTGTTCCTATTTGATGGTGCCTCCCACTGACTCTGTCCTACTGATGCCAGACCTCATGGCAGCATCTAAGAATGGCTGTAGCCACTTCTATTAGCTTAAAAGTATATACTACCACTCATCACTGCATGCGATGACTTGAAATGAACACTTCCATAAACCTTCTAGTTCTAGGTCAGTCTTTAATCTCTCAAATTCTTGTCCACTACATACCCGTTCCACTTACTGTAATGGTGGTAAAGTGACAAACTGAAGTAGATGCTTGTTTTAATACACAGATGGTCAGGACTTTGCTCATTGTGCAGTTACATCTGCTGGTCAGCAGCCCACAGACAGGCCCGAGATGCAGGGTTCCTTCAAGCCTTGCAACTACAAAAATCGTTCAAAAGTTGGGAACATGCTACTGATAACTATGCTGGCCAAGCAAAAAAAAAACTATTTTAGTTCTGTAACACAGAGCAAGACTATTTTTTCCTTCACCTGAAGTGCTTTACCTTCTCTACATCTGTCAGACCTGGCAGCAGATTCTCCTAGCACACAGCAAACAACTCCAGGCTAGTTGGGCAAATGATGAAAAACAGACTGTTGGACAGCCACAGAAAAGCAGAGAATTCAGGACTCCATCCACACAGTTATGTAGAACTCAAACACAGAAAAAAAATATCTAGCAACCAGCTTTGTATTCACTGTGGAATTCTAGCCTTCAGTCCCAATTCAGTTACCTTTTTGCTCAGGAATCATTTCAGCACGAAATGTCAGCCTTGCCAGTAAAACAAATATATACTTTTGAATCAGATCCAACAAAGCTTCACAACTCAAGATGACACTTTCCAGAAGCAAAAAACCAAATAAATAAATCTAACATGAAAAAGCAAAGGCTAGTATATTTTCCATATCATACAAGGTTTTGTAATTAAATCTGTGATCCAAATACATTTGCCCCCTCTTCAAATAGCAGTAACAAAGCAGAAATGTGCTGTAAAAAGCTCTTCATATCAATGAAAAGCAGAAACACGTCAGAGTTTTGTTGTTTGGATTTTTTTATTTTCCAAGGCACAAAAATAGTCAATGTGATGGCAAATTTAGTTTTGATGGATGGGGAACACAAAAAGTAAAAAAAATAATTGCACACTGCACATTTCTCTTAGGTCAATAATTCAGATAAGACTATAATATGGATTTTTTTTTAATATTAGATTAAGATATTAATGTCATTCTTCCCAATGCAATTCTGTGCAGGGACCTAAAAATCAGTCGTTCTAACTTCAACTCACAGAATCGAGACTTTTCCTAACTTGTCTGCAACACCAAGTATACTTAATAAGTAGCACGGCCGGTCTTCAGCAAGAAAGCCTCAGACAACATACACAGCTTATTTCCCCTTAGTCCAAACACCATATAGGCTAAGAAACCACTGTGGCTAATCTCCAATTCAGGTGCATTTCTGAGCACAAACACTACCCCTCCCCCCAAAAAACCACATAATCTTATTTTCTCTTTCCATTTAAATCTGAAAAAGTCATTACTGAAAAAATCCCATGGTTTCCACATTTGATTTCTAGAATGTAATCTAGATTCAGGATATATGTCGCATAGGAATGTTACTTTCTTAAATCAAAAATCGGATTTGACGTTGCTATTCAATTATCTGCTATCACTTTAATCAACATTGGTACTACCAACAAAAAATAACTTTATCCAGACAAGAAAATATAATTGGTTTAGAAGTATACTTTGTACAGGTGAAAGAGTACTATAAATTAACATTCTTGTCCAATTCACACTCATTATCAAGCTGCAAGGTTTGCTGGTTTTAAACTGTGATCGCTTGTATTACTATATACAGCAGCAGAACTAGATATACGATTAATAAAAAAGAAAAATCGGTCATGCAAGCAATGCTAGGCAATGGTATCTTAAACAACAAGCAGGTCTCCTCCCATCCCATGAGCAGACACACGCAGGAATCACCATGTGGGAAGTTTGCCTGCAGCACCAAGATTGTTATTAACCGTGACAGGAGGGCTCATACTGAAGTCATACTGGGAATACACTGGTGTTACTTCTCAGCTATGTAAGAAGGTAGCAGGTGGTGAGAATGAAGAAATTTCAAAGTTAATATATTTACAGGCAATCATTCACCTACTTAGAATTGCTTGGAGGTTTCCTCAGAATTAAAAATTGGGAGTCAAGTTTGCTGTGAAGAAGTCATAAACAAATAAGTCTGACAGCATCACTGTATTTATCCAGAGGAAATAAACTGCTTCTTGAGCTGTCAGTCTAGTACCTTTCAGGTGTACTAAATTCACATTTTAAGAAGTGCTCACAAAAAAAGGGGGAAATTGCTAAATGCATAAGTTAAAGTAGTTCAACACAGCAATGCTGAAATTAGCTTTAAAAACACAAACCAGAAAACACGCAGCTCTTTAGCTAAGCAGACAGTGATTACACTGATGTGATATACTCAATTATTTAACTGCCAGGGGGCCTAATGCTGCTCTCACAGTGAGAAGCAAAGTTATAGGCTTTAATAAAAATGATTGGAATATGCAATCCACTTCTTGATATCTCAAGACATACAATTTTTTTTTTTTCCACGAATTCATTTAATAGCAGCCCAAGATCTCTTTGAACAGCCAGAAGACAGATTCAGTGAAATAACAGATTTGGGGATTTTTTTTTGGTTAAAGAACTGCAGTAAGAATTCACTGTTAAAAAAAGACATGATAAACATAAGTGCGGAGATAAATAGCCAGATATCATAATTATGCTTTTAGCTCACATAATTTATGCCACATAATTTTAAAAGCCAAAAACATGCTACGTTATTTGCAAATTACGTACTGGCAAGCCATTATATAAGCTAGACGTAAAATATGGCCAGACCTTAAATAAAAAAAAAAATCCAGGGTATTTTTGATACATCAACAGCAGTTGCGCTTCAACATGTATATATATGAACCTTACTAAGAACTGCAGGGGGTTTCTTTCCGTGGCTGACTTTATTGACGTTAAGGCAGAATATTCTGGATTTACAGTGAAACTGGAGATGATACTGCATAAGGGTTTGTTGTATGGAAAATTGTTTATATTCAGATTTGTTAAAGGTTGCTTTTTTAAAATGTTTGCGTGGGGTTTTTTCCCCAAGTACCATGGAACCAAATTTCAGAGTCACTGACTCAGAACAGAAAGTGAAACACAGCAAAGATTTTTGACCCAACCCCCCACATCTCTCATGTCTCAACCTAAACCTATAACCATATTCATGGGTATATTTTCATACAAAACTTTGATAATTGCTACAAAAATGGCAATAAGTAAACTACTATGGCCTCTGAGGCCACTGCTAATCAAGCTCTATGTCAGACTGATACTCTGTAAAGGGTGTCCATGAGTCACCGTCAGAATGCCATTTACCTGCTTCTCAAAAAAAAAAATCTACAGATCAAGTCAAAATAAAGACTCCGTATCTTTCCTTAGGAGCATATTTTGAAAGGCATCTAAAATTTGTATTTCACAAGATTAATTCGTATATCAGTGCTACATTAAACCAGGCCTGTTATAAGATGGTACTTGCACAGACCCACACCAACTATTTCACTAAGTTTTTTTCACAACAGCAAGCAATATGGCTATTTTTGTCAGAGACTGCCCTTAAACATTTTCACACAATCTTTCATGATGAAAATTGAAACCTGGCAGTAGTGACTGGGCTGTACTACATCCTAAAAGATAAAGACAAGATCATGGCAGATAGCTTTTACTCAAATATGTTGAGATTCAAAGTAAAACAACAAAAATGAAACCCAAAATGCAATTATTAATAATTAAAAGCAAGCACAAAATATGGATTCTTGATGCATCTGCCTCAGGATACATAATAATAGATACATAATAATAGATTGCCTATAAAAAAATGTTTCTTTTTTAACATTTTAGGTATTGAATACTTATACACATAACCAACCTACTATGTCACTGCATACATTTTTATGCTACTATAAGGCATGAGAGCTACTATTTCATGGAACTTGTTTTTGTTTTCATCTTATGCTTCCATTATGAAATAATTAAACCACTGTTACCTATCTCTAGTCGGCACTACACGGAAGAATGCATCATATATGTCACCAAAAAAAAAAAAGCTAATATCACAAAACCATTGACAGGTTTGGTACTGGATACAGAAACTGAATTTTAAAATCAGTCCTTCACAAATCCTACACAGTCTAATATCTCACAGAAGAATGAGCACATCACTGTTTAAGCCTCTACACAAATGCAAGCCACAACAAAGAGCAACAGAATGAGATAGACCAGGAGTACAGGTTTGTCAGAGATGGATAGGTACCACAATGGGCAGACTGACATCGGAAACAATAAACCAGCTATTCATAGCCCACAGGGAAAGAAAAGCCCCAGAACAAACCAAAAAAACTCACAGAATTCACCCAAACAGCATTTTGGAAAGCCGCTACTACTTGGAACAAAAGATGCTACACCTCTCATTAATATTTAGTTCTAGCACATTACTCAAAGCAATCCATTTCCAGTAACTACTCCAGCAACAAATAAACTGAGAAATACATCAGATACGAGCCAAAATACTACAGTTTTGTTTTCTAGAAACTTAATAGAAAAATGTCTCTGAGTTTACTTCATCTAAAAGCCTGAGTAACCCAGGCTCACAGCCATGACATCGAAGCATTTACTAACACGGTGAATACATTAAGGTCCGACACTGGGCACACGTCCCCCGCACCCTCACTTGCAACCACCCTCCCGCTGCGCTGAAACGAAGGGCCGACCGAGCAGCCCGGGCAACAAAGCTTCGCTGCAAGGGACCCGACACCCTTGGAGGCACAAACCAACCGCAGCAGGGAGCTCCTACACCCCAGGGCGCCAACTGAAGAGTTCCCCTCACCTTGCACACCCTCCTCCTGGCACCGAGTGCACGCACACGGATTGCAAACCCTCACCCCTATGACACGTACAGGCAGACATGGGGAGCACGAGGCCTAATTCCCAGTAAGCGCCCCCTCCCCAGCCCCGCACGCTCGCGGAGAGCGCAACCTCTGGCGCCCCGCACAAGCGCGCACAGACGGGACCTCGCTC
>NW_009735537.1:0-5925 GCF_000703405.1 Apaloderma vittatum | reverse complement strand
GACAAGACAAGGGGAAATGGCCTTAAGTTGTTTCAGGGAAGTTTAGATTGGCTATTCGGAGGAAGTTCTGTACTGAACGAGTGGTGAGGCACTGGAACAGGCTGCCTAGGGAGGTGGTGGAGTCACCAACCCTGGAGGGGTTTAAAAAAAAGTAGAGCTAGCACTTGAGGCTATGGTGTAGTGGTTAGGTATGCTGGGATGAAGGTTGGACTAGATGATCTTCAGAGGTCCCTTCCAACCCCTAACATTCTGTGATTCTGATTTATAACCAAAAGTGAAGCACTCCACTGACCTCTCTGAACAGGAATGCTCATCACTGATGAGCTATTCCAATAACTAGTCTTTCACTATTTATCAATGACTTGATAAAGATATCACACAAATTTATAAATGCATCTGAGAAAAAAAAAGTTAGTTAAAGTAATACAAGAGAAACAGTGTAAAACAAAATAGAATAAAAAAAATAAAAGAAAGATTTATTCATGGTGGAGGACCTCAGTACCATCTTACGATGGACCTATGGTTCATTTACAAGCATGATGAACATCTTAATAACAGAGCCTCAGTTGCACTCTAAAATCTCATGCAAATCAATACATCAATATTTAGCTTTTAAAATCAAGAGACAGTTTGGTTTGAGCTTCTTTTTCAAAATCTGACTAATCGGATTTTTTATTTTTTTCTCTCTGATTTCAGGACAGTCATTATGAGAAAATCGCAGTAGCTCTACACTGTGAGGGAAGAATTTCATCAGTCCAGACTCTCCATAATATCCTATACCAAGCTCATCTGCTTGTGCATTAAACCAGGGAAAGATAACATTTGACTATGTCAATAGAAATGAGTTTAAATTGAGCTATCTTCCTCTACAATCCCTTGACTGTCCTTAGGTGAATTGCAATAGATGATGATAGGGTAATTACAATCTGCTGTTTTACCAGATGTCTCCATTTCTCTGAAATACTGTTTTGCTCAGTGTTATAACCTCTGGGTCTCTAAATACCAAAAAGAACCAGTGTGGCTAGTTACTCTTTCTTCATTATTGCAAGCACTATTCACATGTGACACTTTATATTGGCTACTATACTTCTTACAGGAAATTGTTTCTGTTGTAAAAATGATAGTAATTTTATTCAACTGTAAAAGATTTGACTGTAACTGTAAGAATATTATTTGGTTCTAGTGAATGACCTGAAAGGCACAGTACACATAAAAGAGTCCTTTCCTCTTTCTTGAAAGTAGGTGATTTACAGTAATTGGCCTGTTTCTCCCAGTCCTACTTAGGGAGGTTCTAGCTGATGGAAGAGTACTAAACATCTTTGGACTGAAGGTATTATTGAGGCTGTCAGTGTGACCTGGTCATAATTTCAGTTATTTCCCATAAATCGTTAAGAGATAAAAGCAGCAGAAACACACTTCCCATTACAGATCAGAAAATGGACCCATGTATTCACAAGTCAGGATCGGTGTTAGTGGGTGAAATGACACCAGTGTAAAATAATCACACAGGCAAAATTATTTTGAACATTCTTAACATGACACATACGGACTTAAGCAAAGAAGCTTTGAAGTAACCCAGAAAGAGCAGAGAAGAAAGGAAGGAAAGGATCTTGGGATGCTTTCCTGTTCCTTTCCCTTGAATCAGTGACACTTTTATGTGCTGATTTTGAGACACTGTGTGTCAAGAACACTTGTCTACGTATCAGAGCACAGACTAAGCATCCTTCTTTGGGTCTCTTTGTGTTTCTTCAACTGAGTGAGCCATGGCACAGTACCAACAACCATGTGCTGAGATTTTATTTTTCTTATTGTTTATTTTTCCTCTCCTCTTTTCCTTTATTTTCTTTTTTCTTATACTTTTTTCCCATTTTCTATTTTTTACTTTTCTTTATGTTTTTATTAATATTTTTCTCTCTTTTTAAATATCTTTTTCTTTTTTCTTCCTCTTTCTTTTCCCCTTTCCCTTCCCCTATTCCACTTTCAGGCCTAAAGGTAGAAGCCTGGATGAAATGCTTTGGTGATTCACCCCTTGGAAAAGGTTTAAGAAATCCTTCAGTACAGCTTTCAATGGTACCTTAGTAGAGCTTTTGAAAGCAAGTTGTTGCTTAAACAGCTATTATTTAAGTGGTCTCAGAGAAGACTCAAAAATTTGTCGTAGCAAATGAAAGTAACTGGGGATATGGGTTAAATGCTATCAAACTCTTTAATATTACAAGCCTGAAAACATCATTTCTATGAAGGAATTAAAACAGTGAGCAGATATCCAGTTCCTCTGAAATCAGGCATCAGCTCTTTCACAGAACTCTTAATGAAATAATATGTTTTATTTTCTGTGCTCAGGAAATAGAAATCACTTCCCTGCAGTTCTCTTCATACAACATTTATGGGCAGTGGAGTTTGTTAAAACATGTAGCAATCAATCTATGTGTTTATAAATCTAGAAATGTAAGATAAAGCACAGCAAAAAGTATTTCTGCACTTACTTACATCTAAACTTTTGTTTTAAATAATCTTAGGGAAAAGAAGCTGACTCTCCTTAATAATGCATGGAAATTACTGCTGTTGCTAATACCTCCTGCATGTGTCTTCTGGTATAAGTCACCTACAACCAGTATGGAAATATACATGAGTCTTATTTATGTTAAAAAACCTCCCACATTTCATTACAGCCACAATATGTGGGGGACACAAGTTGAATGTTATATTGGTATTTTTAGACACATATCTGGCATATTTTTGTTTGATACTGTATGAACGTAGAAAAATGTCAAGATAGCCTTGACCTCTAAAGGTTACATCTATAAAGACGTGTATATTCTGTGTATTATCTTCTATTAAGTGTCTGTATCTGTGGAGATGAAATTATTTGTCAGTAAATAAGTATTTCTTTGCTATGCTATCTAAATTCTGGACAATTATGTTGATTCCGAGATCAGTAATTTATTTCCTTTTCTCCAAAATGATTTATAATCAACAGAAATTGTGGTCGTGCAATGGTTGTATAATGTATCTGAACAGACCTTTTACATACAAAGATAGAAGCATGCAGGAAATTTTGTCAAAATCTTTATTTAAAACATGAAGGCATAATTCTGAAAACCCCATTAGCTTAATAGGACAAACAAATGTGTCAGGAATCTTGTTATTCCATACCTTAGACTGTAGTGGCACACACATTATAGCTTTGGAAACAGCATAAATACTACATGAAAAAAGAAGAACAGCTCCATGTCTGCAGTATACCCGCAACCTGCAGCCGGACTGCTCTGAAGAATTTTCACCGTAATGAAATACTAATAGATTTTCACTGCCTATGAAAATCAAGTGTCCACCATTAAACTTCATAAGCTTCACTTATGTGCAGCCAAAGATTTTGAGATAAAGAGATCTCGGCCAGCAGAAAAAGCTATTATCAGTTCTTTTTTGGTACTACTTTCTTCTGCACCAGCTCCTTGATTGCAAGGAGGAGCTCGCAGTAGCCTTGGAGTCAGTTTTATTAAATTCCATAAACAAAGGAAAAGGTAGTCTGGGGCCATAGCACTCCCTAATAGTTATTTACGTGCACAATAGATACTGCTAAATCATCTGAGTGAGGGGTGACATTTTCTGTAGCTGTAAACCTTGACATTTAGCAGGACTGAACAAACAGCACATGTACCTCAAGTATGCAGGATTTATTGCTTTCATCTTCTTGGGTGCCCACTTTATGTGAGTCCTTTGTTAAAATATTACCTAAAACCTAAAACCTCCGTCCAAACTCCTGAGATGTCATCTGTGGTTTTGAATATCTGATATTTAAATGTGATGTTTGATGTATCTGATACATCCTAGCTAGAGATGCCTTTTCTCTAGAATTTCCAAATTGTAACCTGTCCATTCTTTATATAGTGGTGCACATATATCCTGCCTCCAGAAAGGGAATGCCTCATAGAAGTGTAAGACATCATTTTTATTTGAAAGGCAAGGTCTTTTATAGATAACACAGTCAAACTCACCAGGAATACCTGAGGGGACTGCAAAATCACGTTGATCCCTTCTGAAATACCGACCTGCAATGTATTTTCCAAATAAAAAAGCTGAATACCAAGTGTATCATCATGTGAATCACAAAAGCAAAAGAATGGTATTTGTAGGTTAGGCTGATGGTCTGTCTGGTCTCACCATCCAACAGGGAGCTCACTCTGTGTCTCTTGAGACAGCAGAGTGAGCATTGTCCAGCAGGTCTTTGGTCCTGTGCTGAACCCTTTGGCTCTAGTTTTTCAAATTTTTTAGTAATATTGATCACATTTCCTTCATGATGTTTTACTCATTTTCTGGTTCTCAGCCTTTTTTTGCAAGGAATTTCAGTTCCTTTTCAGGATGGGCATAGGCTTGTCCTTTCCATGACATTCAGTAGGGATGAAGGATGCTTGAGGAAGAACATAAGAGATCAAACAATTAGTGCTACTCCCTCAGGATATCCTCCAGGAGTCTGCAACAGAGAAACTGCCTAGCCCAAGACAGCAGTGCTGCATTTAACTCAGGGCAAGCTCTTGTCTCCACAAAACTGACTGCTTTCCTCCTGGGATGTGCTGCAGACGCTGTGTCTCCAGTCACTAGAACATGAGTATAGCTTGGGCAGAATTGCAGTCTGTGGTGCCTGGGGAAAGGGTGTGAAAAGACAAGGAAACAATTAGAGGTGGTCACCAAACTGAGACAGAGACAGATCTCCTGTCAGCGGCTCCCAAAGCAATATCTATGAATGTCAGTCAACTCGCATTCTAATTACAATTTAACTCTAAATCTCAACTTCCAGAGCTTTGAAAAAGATAAGGCAACCAAAGGGTAATCACTAGCCATTTTCCATGTAAGATGCTAATGGGACTGAATAAAAGCTCTCTGTTAAAATCTTTTTGTTCATCAGTCTATGATATATGGAGTAAATGCAGCAGGACTCATTTCTGGGGGAAAAAAAAAAGTACACGATTTGGTAGTTAAATTGTTAAAAATGGAGATTTTGCACAAGGGACACACACTTAAATTCAAGAAAATCTTTCCTGTACTTAGGCAGGTATCTTGAGTTTTAGGTCTAAAGAGAGGTGTAAATATCACCAAGGTGTGTAGTGACTCACTTAACTTTGTATTGCATGTTTAAATGAAATTAAGTCCTTGCTGGAGAGAAGGTTCCTGTTATATTTTCGATTGCAGTAGTGAAAAGATTGAGAGAAAAGATGTGAATTGCATAGACTGCATTTTTATGTGTCCTTCCCTTTCAGAGAAATAAGGACTTTTTGTTTTTGTTGAAGAATATAAAGTGGAGGAAATAGTATCAGAAAATACTTGATTGCATTTGTACTGATGTTTGTGTGAATGGGACACATGGGACCTAATACACTGCATAAGATCTATATTATTAAACTATAAATATCTACACTGCTATTGTCTACATCTAAGATCATCATCCTAAAATCTCTTTATTACTAATGATAAGTGGACATGTTTGACCTATTCCAGATACCTACATTAGACCAAGCTGTATTAGGTTTCAGAGGGATTATAGATCTTCTCCAAACTGCTGCAAACAAATTTCTGAAGAGTTAGCAGGCCATCAGGCTTTCAGTGATGAGCTTTGTATTCTTTGAAAGAATACAGGGAAGAGAAACAAAAAGAACAAAACTGAAAACCAGAATGTATGAGAGAAAATTGTGTCAAAACCAATCCTTTGATATATAAGAAGCGGGTTTCTGCAGAACAAACTTGTTTTTTTTTCCTTTAAGAAAGAATGGATCAGTTGAACAGAAGAATTATGTGTACATTATAACCACTTATATATATACACATACATATTTACACACATATACACATACATAACTCAAGGACACATTGTTGAAACACTAAAGAAAAACAAGAATGTACTCCTGTCGTGGTTTGACCCTGGCCGGCAGC
>NW_009735536.1:7250-22926 GCF_000703405.1 Apaloderma vittatum | reverse complement strand
CTCCCCAGCCACTCCTCCCCCTGTCAGCAGCGCTGCAGGGGGTTATGACAATATTGCCAATACCACAGACCGACCAGGAAAAGGGCAGTGTAGAGTGTTTAACGTTACAGACAGAAGGACAAGAGAATCCACAACACCCAGCACGGCAGCGCCCACCCCCAGCCTGTATCTGCAGCTGCAGGAGACAACAAAAGCAACGCAAGAATGTCATGTCTTATAAAGTAATGGGATATTGAAAAATGCCATCATTTAAACTAGAATTAATCGTCATTCCTACAAGAATAGTTTGGTTTTCACCTTTCTCTGGTGTGGCTTCCTGAGAAGATGATTCAGACGCAGATTCTGTAGCAGCATTCTCCTTAGTACTCTCTGTACTGCCTTCGCTGGATTTCGGTGGACTCTATCGTAGACAAAAGAGGGGGTAAACAGAAAGGAGAAAGCAAACACAAGAGAGAAGGAATATGCCAATTTTGCAGAACAAAACTAGTGATTGATTACTGAGGGACACCCTAGTGTTTATAAAGCAGATGGCAACAGAAGAATCCTATGGGCAACACGCTTTGACAGTAAAGCCAAGGAAGTGAATAGAGCATGACCTGAAAATCATTTCAAATCCTTTTACCCTGAACTAAACCCCAATTTCAACCCTTATTTTGGTTTGCTTTGTTGAATGTAACCTCAATTTCAGCTACAGTTCTACTCAAGGCATACTTGACCGAACTCCCTGCTCAGTGGTTAGACAGGTAGGAACACCAAGCATTCAATATTTCCCTTTTGTACCAGCATAGCAATAATTCAAAAAAAACAAAAATCAACAGTAGGAAGCAGTGAGGCACTAGAAGTTACACAATGACCACAGAATTTTCTGAATCATCAAATCAGAGCCGAAATCTCATTTCTGAGGCAGCTGCCTTACTGCTGGACTTGAAATCATCACTGGGGATGTCACGGAACTGAACTTTTGTTAATTTGAAGGGCAGCCAACATAAAACACCCTCAAACACTTGTGTTAAAGAAGCAAGCTGCGCCATGAAGTGCTTGGGCTCTAGAACTGCAGGAGAAGCACGGAGAAGGCCCTCGATCTCGGGACTCAGGGAGATCCGGGAAAGCACCGCTGTCACAGCAACGGCTGGCAATGAAACCCCCCGGCTGCACTCGGAGTAAGCTCAGAGAAAACTCAGTGACAAGTGTCATTAAAGGTTCTCAAAATTCCTGAGTGAGAATCCAGAACGCAAACTACTCACAGAACCGCAACATTTCACACGCAGCGGATACTCACTAGGACTCTCTCACTCATGTTCTGTCCAAAAACAAACTTGTTGCTAGATGCATCTGCACTGTTTGTAGAGTTCTCTACACTGAAAAAAAGACCCAAACCAGAACAGATTTTATAAGTCGGGAAAATATTTGTTTATCTTCTACTGATAAAATTCCTCAAAAAGTGAGTGACTGTCAGAGGCTTCAGGAAATAAGCACCAGATGCCAAAAATATAAGTAAAATTTAATCCAACTTAGTAATATGAGAGCACGCTGGTTTTACAGAGTAAGAATTCTCTCAGACTGGCGTCAAATTATTTTGTCACTGTAAATATCTTCCCTTTAGATACCTACTTACATATTAAGCAACGATGAACACTAAACGAGGGCTTCCTGTTTAATCACATAATTTTAATAGCATTCTACATACGCAAGCTTGATCCACTACACATTTTTAGGTCAATCTTATCTGAAAGGGAAAGAACTGACACAAACCCACTTGCGGTATCACGACTGAAGCAGGAGGAGCAGAGACAAGCCACGTCTTTTTTTAGACCAGCTGCAAGGCTATGGCCTCCCCAAGAAGTTTCACAATCAAACCTCAGCTCTCACACCTTCCTTACAGAACAAGCATCCTCTCCCCAAGTGGCACTTTGATTAACAGTTTTAAAATCCTATTTAGGAAGTAGTTTTGCCATTTTACAGCTTTGCCACCTCATTCTTTAGAAGCCTGGGTTCCCACTGACCCAGTATAAGCCCTGCATCCAACGAAGAGTAGAATCACAAATAATCTTGAACATAGAATAAGGAAAACCATCCTACATGTTACCCTGTAATCTCACCTGGAACTGATGTACTGTAGAAAATAATTTGTTGCAGAAGGTACGTCTGATGCAGGAAGGCCAGCATTCTGCACGTCGGCAGTTTCATCGCTTTCATCTCCTAGCTATAAAAAGAACAAGTATGTATGGACAGGTTTAACTACCAACGAGAAAATCTTCAGCTCTTCTTTCCCAAGACAAAGTTCCATCCACACTTCCTACAATCAGACATAAGCCCATGTCCTGGTGTTACACAGGAAATCTGCCCAAACTTGTTTTCAACAGGAGATATTAACAACCTGCCTCAATTACTCCAGGCCCAGGTTTGAACCCAGGCTGCCCTGCTTTGCTTTTCTCACCTCCTCTGTGAAGTTTTGGTGGCACAGAAGCATCTTAAGAACACATTTTAACTTAATTCTGACCCAAATATTCCATCACATTGAGCTTTAGATGTTACCTATAACTTCAGTAGTGATGTGTTTATTTTTGAAAAAGCTTCTTATGCTACTAAACAATATTAATTTATTAAATGTCTGGAAGACCAGCTCTATTTAAGAGCCAACTGTGTTCACAGCTTCCAATCCTGCACATACACATGGAGGTTTTAACTCTGTTACGCAGTGGATTCAATGCACTTCATAGACAGTAACGCTCATGCCGACAAGCAATCCATTCCACGGCTTCTTACCCTCACTCAAACACATCAGCTGCTAGTCAAGATAAAAAACGTGCTTACCTTAACTCTATCTCTTAAGTTTTGCCCAAATACAAACGCTTGCTGTGCATTTAGTTCTGCCTTCTCACAGCTGTCATCATCTGAAGTATTGTTAGATTCTTTTTTCTGACATTCTCCTGCCTAAAGAAAAGAAATTGAAAACCTTAGCCTAGTTAATCGAGCTTCTTTGAGAAAAAAAAAAAAAAACAAAAAAACCCAAACACGTTATAACATGGTGAGTCACACAGTTATGTGCAAGGACAACCCGATGACATCTCCAGAGCTACAAGGCAGATTTTACATCAGAAAAAAAAAATAAAACAAACTCTGTTTCTGAGTATATTCCTTAATGAATCACAGAATAGTCAATGTTCAAGGGGATCTCTGACAATCATTTGGTCAAAGCAACATCAACCTCAAAACGACGTTAGGCTACCCAAGACCTTGTGCAGCTGAGCCTGAAAAAAAATCCAAGGATGAGAGTTTTACAGCTCGGTACGCTGGTTCAGTGTTTGCACTAAATATGACACCTGCAGCCTCTCATTTGGTTGGCAGTCACTTCCAAAGTCTCATTCTACCTTGCTCCAGCCCACCGCTGAGCCAAGGAGAAGAATTCAGCTCCCTTTCCCTTGCCCGAGCAGAACACGTTTGACTTTCTCGCTCTCAGTCGCGTGCTCCAGCCGGCTGTCACCTCCATGTACCAGTCACGTACAGTCATCGTCACCTCCATGGACCATGTCACCAGTTGTCCTCCATGTAAGCCCCAAACTACACACAACGCTCCTGACGCAACCCAAGGGAATAATCACTTTTCTGAACCTAACAGCTGCAGTCTTACTAATGCAGCGTAATACACTGTCTTAATCAAAAACCAAGATGCACTGCCCATGTGTTTAACTTGTCATTCATCGCTGCTGCACAGGACCTCAAGGTTTCTGAACCTTTTGCCCTGCCAAGGACTTTCTTTTCTTCTGCACACTTGCAGCTCGTTTTCCACGAGCAGCTCTGTGAACCCTCCCTGCAGCTGTGGTGTTTTCCAGAGCCCCTGTGACAACACCTCCCCTTATTACTCTCACATCAGAGTACTCATCTCATTATAGTCAGGGCCTTGCACCTGCAAACTCTCATAGCAGTGCTGGAAAGAAATTGGAACCAGCATGGGAATCGCCTCCTCCCTCTTCTCTCTCTGTTTCCTACCCTGGAGGATTTCCAAGAGCCAACCGCACTCGCACACGAAAGCTGAACAACGAAGCAGCACTCAGCAGCTGCCCCTCAAAGCGGGCTCCAATCAGCCTTAACAGCATCGTAAGCAGCAAAAAAATCCAACAAACCAAGAGTAGGAAGTTTGACTATATCCTGATGAAAACAATATAGTTACTACAGGAAGAGTATTATGGGATCCCGCCTGCTTCACTGAAGAGGACACTCAGGAGGAAGATGCCCCCCTGCAGGTGGTCCCTTCCAATTTAGGCCACTATAGGGTTCTATGATTCATTGATTTAAGACAATGACTTCATGAATTCCAATTACATATAGCTGTGCTACAAAGGGATCAATGAGGGTAATAAGCAGAACTAAGCCTTTTAAAAATTAATTTTGTGGGGGAAAACGGGTAGGAAAAACCATCCTAAACCCTGGATTCAGTAAACCTTTGTTACAGTTCTTGTGTTAGTAAAGACAAATATAGCACACTATTAGTACAGTATCAAATCTACTGCCACACCTAAAATATATGACCAGAGGATGGAAATACGGACAGATAAGGGAGCTATTGCTGATGAAACTGCACTCACATTGCCAAACAAATTGACTCCGTTCAGAGAACACTATTTTAAAGTTTGTCACCATGAGTATCATTTCAATTCTTCTCCAACTCACCTTATCTTCAGAGTCAGAACTTTTCAGTGTTGCATTACTTAGCGATTCCGATGTGGCTGCAGAATCTGGTGGGATATTTACACCATTGGTGCCACTGCTGAGAACTGCAATAAGGAGTGAGAAAATGCCATAAATTTTCTAGGTATTTAGATTATTCTAAAGCACACTGCATGCCGTTTTCTTGTTTAAATCCACGGAGCACTGCAAAGTCAACTACAGAGTTCCCACAGTATTTTACGAGAGACATGAGAACCACAATTCGGCAATTCTTAGCAGAATCAAAATTCCAAATGCAGAAAGTCAAGTCACCAAAAAGTCACTTAATCTATACAAACACTGCAGGGACAACTTCAGGCAACCGCCCTGCTCCGATGTAACACTGTTCAGCCCAAAGAGGAGCACTGCTGGCTCTGATCTACCTACCGACATTCTGAACCCCCACCGAAAACTTCTACCCCAATAATAAACCCTCTGCAGAGTCCAAGCTGTGCCAACAGACACGCCAAGAAATCAAGCCAGAAACGTTTGGTTCTGTGCCAGATTCCGCATGAAGTGAAGTTACGTCTGTTTCAGTTCAACTGAACTTCCAAAAAGCTAAAGGCAGAGAGGCTGGGGAAACACAGGAGTTGAGACACGGACAGCTTGACTGATTTTTTGCTTTAACTTCCAGTTTTCAGTCATGTCTATTTCTAATTAGCTATATCAAATTCCAAAACAATAATAATGAGCGTAATACAATTTTAATTCATAGTTTGGTCATGTGTATCTCAAAGTCCCAACTCCAAAATGGGCCCCGAGCCTAGAGGCACCTCCTACCCGATTTAGGCATTTTAATCTCCGTGCAGCTAGCTCAAGCCTACCACTACCGTCCGACTGATGAGCAGCAGCTTATCACACCATGGTCAGTGCTCTCACACCCTTGAAAGTCTTTTTGTTCCAAAACCCAAGCACGGGCTACACGAAAGTCAGAGGCCTGGCTGTGTCAGTCAGCCACCCCTCACAAAAGCTGAAGGTTCGACGGTGTAATCCCTTATATAACACAGATACACTTGATGCTTAAGGTATTTTTTTGGAAAGGAGACACCGAGAAAAAGGTGAACACTAAGTAAAAACGAACTGCTACACTAAACAGACTGTATCTTTGTTCTGCCTTCACAGCATTCCAGAAAGCAAAAGCATTATTTACCCATCTGTGAGAAAGCTTTTGGCTGTGGTGCCTGCAGTACTGCCGGGCGTAGCACGCTGCGCTGCTGTTCCTTCGGTTTCTGGCTAGGGAGACCTGCAAGTACCAAGTTTTTTCAAAAGCTATAAAATCTTAAAGGCGACAAACTCAGCTTCATCTAATCTTCTCCCAACAGAACATACCATGAAAAGATCAGACATTTAAAAAGCTCCCACCTTTTCCTTCCCAGCCCTTGCTCAGCCTCAAAACAGAATTAGGCCTTAACAGAGAAAACTTGTCAACCTTTAAAGACACTTTAAAGTATATTCTCTACTTTATCCAGGAAAGTATAAAAGGAGGGTTTATGACTGACTGAGATATAAAATCTAAGAGAATGTACGGTACACAAGCAATCTACAGCTCTACAATCCAAGTCGTCTTCTCTCCCTCCAAGGAAGGAAGTTCCAGATACTGGTAAATGATTTTTTTTTTTCGTTCTTCACACAATCAAACGTATGGGCAGTGTATCAGTCTTGGTACTACTGCAGAACACGCTGAACTCACCTGCACTAGGTGCCTGACCATGGATAAGTATTGGTGGCTTCAGCCGGAATCCACTGCTCTTTTCCTCTAGAGGCAAAACACAAAACAACAAGGACACAGCTGTAACACGCTACATACACTCAGTCAGTCATAAAAACCCCTGGTGCTTTCCCCATCGCAACAACCCAGGAGTTCTATAAACAACCCAAGTCTCAAGTCCGAAGAGCAAATTCCCTTCTTCCTAAAGGAGTCTGAACTTCCAGTGATCACGACAGCAAACGTACATCACAAAGACAGATAGAAAAGTTGTTGCAGGAAAAATAAAATTTTTCAGGAGAAACATGGAACAGACCAGTGCTTTTCATGAAGAACTCAGGGGTAATAGAGGTTTTAAGAGAGAATCAAACTAAGAAAGGACATGAAAGACTGAATGTGACAGCTACTAAGTGCTAATTATTATCATTTAAGTTAAACTTAATTGCTTAATAATAGTTTCTTGTCATTCTATTAGCTTTTCCCTTATGCTTTTATACTATGAAGGCAAAAGAAATTCCCTTGCTCGCAGCCACCACAGTTACGGCTTTTAGACAAATCTTAAAAATAATACTCATAAATCCGCAGCTATGAAAAAATTAATTCCTAAGAACTTAGAAGGTATAATTAAAAAAAAATGTTTCTTCTTAGGGGCATAACTTATGTGCTCAGAGGAAGACAAGTGAGCACCGTCCCATGATATTTTATTCTGTTACTCTCATGCTCTTCAGGTGCAAGATAACAACGTGCTACACAGCGACATCGCTGCCACACGAGCTTCACAGGCTGAACACCACCGCGACCACAGCTTACGGGTGAGCTGATTTTCAGTATCAAAAATCCGTATTCAACGTAGATAAATGAAACTTCCCCTTAAGTTCTCTCTCAAAGTTAACAGGTGGGTGTAGACTGGTAGTGCAGTTTTCTGCCACCACTTATGCCGAGATTTGTTATTTTGATTGCCAGCAGCACGCGTGAAATCAGGTAACAAAGCGAGCAAGAGAACCTTCATCGCTTCCGCTCTCCTGGTCAGGGTCTTACCTCTGAAGTATCCAAGTACTTTGGATGGTGACAGACACCACTTTGCTGAGGAAAAGCAGAAAAATGAGGAAGCTCACCTGGCTCCGAATCAGAATTGCCTGTGGAGGGTTCACAGAAGCTTGATGGCATAAAGACGTTGTTCTTCGTTACTGCAGTCAAGGAAAAAGAAAAATAAAGAGAAAAGTTGGGTACGTTGTTCTTAATTATAAACTCCATTCGCAGACATATCAAGGGTGCAAGTTGAAAATTATTTTTCTAGCAATTTTTTATTTTAGGCTTTTCTTCCTTCTAAACTAAGCCACTGTTAGAGTAACAGACATGAAGAGGTTGTTGGCCACAAAATCCCCTTAGTTTCTCCTGAAACAGAGAAAGAACAAATTTAGCTTATTCTGGAGGGGAGACTAACACAAGATTCCCAGTCTGGATCATGTCTGAACTAGGAATTAAAAGTGACGTTGGAATGTAGAATATTAGAAAACACATTTAACACCGCAAAAACAAATTTAAGGAGTTTGGAAAGTGAAAAATTTTCTACAAACCAAGGCCATTGAATACCGTCACCTATATTCAAAGAAACCTTTATGGAAAGTTGTAATTCCAGTCAAAGTCATCACTGCCTGACAACGCCAGACGTCAGAAGAGAACAGGGAACAAATGATGAGATCCAGTCAAAACGTGCCAGCCCAGCAGACGCCTGGTGAAGCGCGCTGGACTCCTGAAGCATCCTGTACTTAACCAAAGAGCCACATAAACTCTTTTCCTCCGCTTCTTAACAAATGCCAGCATTAAGCAAAATTTGTCGTAGAGATTCTAATCGAAAAAGCTCGAGGCAATCCACACCAGAGGAGTCAGTGATTACAGGGAGCCTCGGAACACAGGGTGCAATAAGTAAATAAAGCAGCTCCTAACAGGCCACACACATTCAGTTATGTTATTCTAAATGAAAACCTACCGACCAACACCCCTCCTTGTTATTTTTGCGTGGCCAAGCACTCCCGTCGGCAGCGGCAGCCCCGGGGAGGTGGGAAGCTGCGCGTCACCAAGTCCCGGCCGGAAGGAGAAGGGATTCTTCCCCTGCCCAGCACTTGCAGCACAAAAGGAGAACACTGCAACTACATTTTAAATTCTGTAGCCATTGACTTCTTTAAAAAGTAAAAGTGAAATAACTAGGTTTTCATCTTTTAGTCACCCTTCACAAACGTGCTGTATGAGCAGTATTTTTATTGCTCTCTACCACTTTTCTCATCTCCTTTATTTCAACTAAGATGACAAAAAGCAGTGAATTCTCCACATGTGCCCCAAGCACTGACCTATCTTCACAAAAATAATCCTCGAGCAAAGCTAAAAACTTCACATTGTCTGCGAAGAGAGAAGAATTTTAAGAGATCATTCCTGTGGGTGAAGAGAAATATCAAGCACAACCATTCCTGCCCATGGGAATTGTAAGAATTTACCCCCAAGCCTTCCCAGAGGTTTTGCTGCCCTGCCTGTGCACGCGAGCAGGTCACTGTCTGGCATTTGTCAGGTGAGAACGTGGCTGAAATGCACGGAATCCTTTCCACTTTAAAAGGAATAGGAGAAAGGGAAATGAGTGAAACAACTTAAGCACAACCTGAGACTTTGAAGATCTGCCTGGCAGCAGAATAATTAGGGAAAAAGGAGCGTTCACATCAGTTTGTTAAGAAGTGACCTGGTCACAACAAATCATAAATATTCGGGTAAATTCTTCAATTTAACAGCATAAGACTAAAACTTGAACCTACGAGTATAGATAAACATTGAAAATATTTTTTAAAAAAATGTATCTGTCAACTCCTGTGGACTTCACTGAATTTGCTAATAGACAATAGAAAAAAAAATAAAAATCAGAGTACTGTGGTTTTCAGCCAAAGCACAGCAGACAGCAATACGACTGCTGATGGGACTGGGAAAAAAAAAAGTGTAAGAGGGAAAGCTCTCATGTATTATATTGTAGCAACACTTACCTGACTGAGAAGGAGGGAACTGAGTTAAGGATGAAGTTCTCTCACGCTTCACAGGTGGACAGTAGCTCCCATCCTCTCGATCAGATTCTAGAGAAAAAAGGAATTAGGGAAAACGCACACAATCGTGGAGAGAGGGATACCAGTGGTTTCTAATCTTACAATCCATTCTCTTACCATCTCCATCCTCTGGGCTCGAGCCATCTGCTGATCTCTGAAACGAGATGACAGGGATGAGAATCACCCACTGAACACTTCAGTCTCAAATGTTTCAGTCATCAGTTTGGAGACTTCTTCTTTGCTAGTAATGGTGTACACCCATTATTTTTATGGCTTACATTGGACACATTTTGTTTTGCCCACATACCACTAAATAAGATTAACTTGAAGCATTTCATTTATAAGTAACGTATCTGAAAATTCATATCAAAGCACTAACACCCTTAGAGACCACACAGTATTTATTATGGTTGCATTTTCTATATACTGAAAATCTGAAAGGGATGTTTTTCAAATTTGGGTTGATTTTAAAAATATCATAGAAGCTCCATTTTGACTTGCTGAACCTCACGCAGTTTGCATTGGCCCATTTCTATGTACAGAAATACTAGAAAATCAACAGGTGCTTTGCCCCTGAACTTCAAAAACTTAACCTGCTTCTAATCTGTACTGTATTTCCAATGCTTGAGTAACAAAGATCAGAAAAAATATCAAACCTGCACAGCACAAGCTTCAAATTTCCATTTCTTTTCATTAACCAACACAAGCACAACTAAATATACTGTCACTAGATTTAGTGGGCAAGCATTGATATCCAAACCCAATTCTGTAACCTACTGAGGGCAGAGCAGAGCTAAATATCTGCTCTCTCCAAATTATTTCCATGCTTCCTAGTTCAAAAGTTGTAGGAGATTAAAAGCTACGATAGAGTCCCATGACAAGGTGACTGATACTGCCAACTCCAGTCAAAGAATTTAGAAAAAAACCCCTTCCCTTTCTCTCAGATGTGTTTTTTCTACATGGGCATCTAAATACCTAGACCATCTGGTAGGCTACCTCCCATCCTGACCCATTCACACGCTCCTCAAACTGTCAATTATTGCACAGGGAAATCAGGCCAGACCTTGACAATAACTCCTACCAGAAAAAATGCAACGACGGATTTAAATCTTTCACCAACCCAGGAATTTAAAAGCCAGGGAAGAAAAGAATCATAATCCCTTAGGTTGATCCCCCAGCACTGAGAGGCCAAAGAACCTCGTTTATGCCTATGTCAGCACCGAAACCTGTGCCTGAGCATTGAAGGTATCCAGGTTTGATTTTCTGTGTTCAAATTAGCAAGAATATGCACAAGTTACTCCACTGCAGAGTCACCAAAAGTACTGGGCAGTGCTTTTAAACTGTTAGAGCACCCAGTAAGAGACACGCGCTGCTCTGTTTCCAAGCTTTTACTGAAAATCTTGCTGTCAGTGTTCACTTCCCATGTTTGCAACCCAGACACGCTGCACACACACCAGCGTTCTTGAACCGCAGTGGCCGTTGTGTAAAAGCTGTTCCAGAAGCTCTTGCACAACAGACGACATCAAGCCACACACAGCTCCACCAGCGGCCGTAACTCCACGGTAACAGCCCGGCAAAAGCATCTGCCTGCGCACACACAAACACCACCGCGGAAACGAGGAACAAGCAGCGTCTCTTCCGCAGAGCTCAGCCTTAACTTCCCCAAGCCCTGGGCACTTGGCTGAGCCGCCCGCTCCAGCAAACCAGAGCGAGCCCTCCCGGCAAGGGGCAGTGGGCTCTCAGGAACGGGGCAGCCCGAGGAACGCGCGCGGCACACCGAGGCCAGCTCCGCGCCCACACCCAGCGCTGCCCCCCTCCATGGATCTAAGCAAAGGGAGCCAAGTTCAAGGATGCCCGGGTGTGTTGCGTACAGCCAAGAATTCCTGCATACATTCCCCAACAGCATTTTTGGGTTTGAAATTACTTTCAGAGCTGGGTTAACTGAGGTGAGACTCTCTGCTGTGTGAGAACGTACCTAAAGTAACGATCGCTTGCTGCCGTTTTCTGGCAAGTCTGGTTAATACAGTTCTCCTGGCTATTTCTAGTAACACCGGCGATTTCAGATTAGAGAAGACTGACATAAAAGCCTGTGACGACATTTACCATCTATATTTTAAAAGTATTAACCCTCGAAAACTTTAATCTTGCAAAAAATATAAAATGATCCAAAAAACCAATGAAAAATTTCTGCGGGAGGTCATCAAGCAACAGCCCGGACACCAGAAGGTGTTTAACCTGCGGTTGTTTGTCCCTTGCCACGTCGATCCATTCGGCCCTGGGGTTACTGGAAATGGCTCATTATGGGAAAGGGGTGCAGGTGGCGTGTGGAGCAGCCTTAGGGTCGACATGTCTTTGACAAGAGAGCACGTGCCTTGCGTGTGTCACAATGAGGACTGGCCCACACCTGCACCAAGAAAACACGGTCCCACCGACCAGGAAGATCAGGAACAGTTTTACACGGCTGTGAGATTGTGGCAGCAGTCACTTAGTCAGCTGACTTTAAAAAATACTTTGCTGTGCCACCAGGAGAAAAATCTTAATTTAACAACAGCGACAGCTTTTCCTACTCCAAGGTACTGATTTTTTTTTTCCCCCCTAAATTCAAGATTCTGCTTTAGCACCTTTCTTGCTGCTTTTAATTTGTTAAGTACGTTACGGGTTGGCATGACAAGCTCCTGTTTATATCCACTGGCCGCTCACTTTGTCAAGCTGCAGCACCATAGCTCAGAGGGAATGGACAATCCTCCTCTGACTGAGGCAAATCCAGCAGATATACCCACTTTCTGGCTCATTCAGAAGAGCTCTTATCCTTAGCATAGACAGAACTCACACCTTAAATTTTAAAATTAATACCTGATGCATCTTCTAGAATTACACCCGCTTGGGAGTCCCATATAAATTTCTGACAAATCTTTTTGCTCCGCAGGGGACTGGGAGCAGAAAATACAACGTCCCTTCAAGGCAAGGCTGCGCCACAAGAGCGGTCAGCCTAGCGAGAGGACCAGCTCATCTCTTTTTCAGTTCCACTGGTTTTCATTTGTGAATTAAGAAGTTTGGTATTTCAAGGAGAGGGGTGACAGGATAGCGAGCTGCACGCTAATGGGAGCTGAGATCTGCTGAACTTTTGCCACAGTGTCTTTACGGTTTTTTTATATCATTTAATGCCACAGATCACTTGCAGAACTGAAATTAAACCTTACCATAGCCTGCACACGGCTGAAGAATGAAAAAGTTAAAGGCCTTGAGTCTGAAAACTGTACTGTGATAAAGGACTAAACTACAATCCACGGGTAATATGCAGGCTGAGAATATTCTCCCAGCTGTGATCCGTGGGCTGAGCCTCCTGGTGAAGTACCTGGAAAATCACCTGCAGGCAGGCACAGAGGTCACTCAGAAGCTCATAACTCTGCATTCAGCAGAACCAAGAGAGACTACAAACGCTCATCTGCGCCCAAGTCTGTGCAAAACAGAGTAAAAAGCAACCTCAAAAATCAACAGCAGCTTTTACATCTTCAGGGCCCAAAGGTCTTCAGCTATGACCTGGCCTGGCCTCAGACAGAAGCAATTATAAAGAGGCAGCAATACACAGAGTTTTATCAGCAGGTTCATGGCAGTTCGAGTTTTAAATCTCACGAGAAGTTCCTATCGTTAAGGCTCAAAATATATTTAATGGGAATAACATTACATCACGTCAAGCTGGGGATTTTTGTATTTTCAACACGATGCTGTTACGAACAGACCCAAAAGCTCCACAGAATGAGAAAGAAGGGTTAAAGAAACATTTTGTTTGTCAACAAAAATGAAACCAAGTCTAGCACTCCACTATTCTAACCTCTGTGGCTCAGAAGAACAGCAGGAAAACGATGGGGAACTGGCCACAGCACCTCAAAAGCGCACACGTTACTCACCCAGAAAGACAAGGGGCAAGTACCTCAGTCCCCCACTTGCTGTTTTCTACCTACTACTCCTCATCCCTTGTTTATGCCAAAGCTCCACTTTCAGAGTTAAGAGCATTCCAAATGTCACTCGAACTGGGGGTTTTCCCCTTCAAAGAGAGAGACAGCCACAAAAACTGCAAGAATTAAGTCCCAGGTTACCTGCATCACTCTAACCACAAAAGCAGCGGCACGAACATCTGATTTATCCTGGGGCCCACGTTGTACGTGTCCTTGGGTCCCCTCATGCACCACCCCAAGCCAAACCTCAGCCCCTCACCGCTACAACCCCACCAGACCAGGTCATCTGGGTATCGCTGACCCAGTCAGGTTTCTGGTTTTGAAGAAACACGTAGAACCATTTTAACACTTAAACCGCTATCGCCTTGTCACCAATTACCAGAACCCACAAGCTTTCAGCTTGGTGACCAGAAGGGAGCCGGCAGCACAGCCCCACATTCCTGGCTGCAAGAATTCCCACTTTTCCAGCAGTCTGGAGAGCCACAGAGAAGCCCAGAGGAGATGCCGGCGACGGAGATAAGTCTGTCACTACCACGAAGCCTTTGAAGAACCAGGTGAGGCAGGACAAGGGACGGGACTCTAAAAACCACAGTGGGGGAAAATGCTGAAAGCTCCAACCAGAGAGGCACCAGGAAATGGGGATGGGGGAGACTGTCCTTGTCAGGAGTCAGACTGAACCTCAGGGCAAACGAACCTTCACCAGGGATCCAGAGGCAACAGGGAACCGTTGGGGAAGTGCAGACAGGCAGACTCCGGGGCTGAGGATGATTAAGGTTTAGTACCCGTTAGAAGCAAAATAACACACAGGAAGATGGTATGGAAGTGCTTCCATATAACAATAGCCAAATATCTTATTACTCTTCAGCCATAATCGACCGAATTTGGAGCATAAAAGGAGCAGGCACACAGGGTGGCAATACAGTGACTCACCCAGAGCAAGAGGTGGGAGGTGTCAAATTAAACTTGGCTTAACAGGTTCAAAAAATCCAACATGAAACTAAAGGAGTCAAAAAGCCCACCCTCCTTGTCAGGGGACCATGTAGACAGTAGTAGCTCACATGTTGACCAAGCAACTGGATCCTCTCTACCAGCACCCCCCAAAAAAAAAGATATTAAGCCTTGGGTTAAGATCTTTTTTAGAAATATTTTTTGAGTCGTACCAGAGCACGGCAGCTCCGTTCCACAGCCCAGCACGAAGGCTGCGGAGCCCAGCGCTGTGCGCGCGGGCTGCTGGAGGGCTGCGCTCCGCAGAAGGTCCAGCACAAAGGAACTCGAGAGCACAAGACCTGTGAGCTCAGCGCCGAAGGACCGGCCCGGCACAGCAAGGACAGAGCACCACGCCGCTGTGCCGGGGCTGCGTGTCGCTGGGATGGCTGCCTGGGGAAGCCCTACCAGGTTAACGGGCCTCTGGGGAGAAACCTCGCCAGGGCTCAGCTCCAGAGGGACTTGGGGAACAGCCCAGGCACCGGTGGGTGACCGGGAGCTGCTTCCTAGAAGGAAACAACCCCCTCCAAAGCGACAGCGCAAACACCAGCACTCCCTTCATCCCAAAGCACACGTAAATGATCGTTGCAAAAAATGCAATGAAAAGGAGCGTGTCGAAAGTACTCTAAGCTATGTTTTATTTTATTACCTCATATTAGAAGAACGACAGATTGAAATCCTTCGCAAGCTGACAAAGGATTTCAAGCTGCTGCTGAGGAATATGCCTACTGAATCCGTGAGAAAGCTCGAGTTTGGAACTCGTTCCAAACCAAAGCGACGCCACCAACTGCAGAATGGTTCAGTATTTCTGTTCAGACATTTGAGAAGATTTTCTAATTGCACAGATAATAGAACAAGCGATTGACTTGAGTGAATCCTGTGCACATGAGTACACTGCTCTTGCTTCCCTCTAGCTTCAGTTGAAACAAGGGTAACCTTGATTATTTTATTTTCTAAATGTTAACAGCTTTTACTATTAACAAGGCAGAATTAAATACCACAATATATTGAGATTCTTATCAATTTCTTTTACTAAAAACGTATTTACTATGCAAGAAACTGAAAGGCTTGCTGCTTGAGGAAAAAAAGGAAAACTACACCCTAGCACTCACCCATAACATTTCGTGTCACTTCCAAAGTGAAGAGGAATGTAAATTACACCGCGCTCAGTCCTCACGGCCATGGTTTTCCATTACCTCTCTTTTAATTTAATAGCAACTTCTGCTAAAGAGAAGATCCCGCTC
>NW_009735536.1:6367-7219 GCF_000703405.1 Apaloderma vittatum | reverse complement strand
CCGCGCGCCGACACGACCTGTTGCTTTCAAGGTACAGTTCTGAAGATAACTCTTCCTCCAGATGTGGTCCATCTTCTGTCCGAAGAGTCACCCATTTCATGCCACCACCGTACACCTTCCCACTTCTAGCCCTCCGGTACATCCTCACCAGGAGGATTAGTGCTCTATTTTCCATTTTCAACTTGAAAGCAACAGAGACAAACGGCTGCTCGCCATGGAATGAGTCAGGGCTACAGAAGAAAACAACAGCAACCAAAACCATAACATCTCCTTACCTTCTGTGCTTTGTCCTTCTGAAATACAAAGACGGGTGGAGCAATGGCAGGCTTTTCTGTAAAAAAAAGAAATCATTGGGTTTTCCTTTCGACCACAATCATTACTGACCAACATGAAACTTACGTTCTGCGATGATTTTAATGACAATGAATCCCTAAACCAGTTAAATTTCAGTTATACAAATTGCTTCCACTGGTTCCTGGTAACATATAAGGACTAGATGTTCCAAAGGAAAAAGGAGCATTTTAAGAACCTCAATACAATTGATACCTGAAAGCTATCTGACCTTTCCCCTCCAGACCTCTCTATTTAAACCAGTCCCTTCACCGTTACTTTGGTAGCTCAGAAGGAAAAGGCACTTTGCTGAAGTAGTTTACTTTTTGAACACGTAATTTTTGCAGTCCAAGGCTTTTCCTTCCCCACAGCAAATGCAAAGGGAGAGTCACTGCACACGCCAGACACCATTTCCCTTCTCAAATGTCACCCAACTCTTGACACTTGATTACACTTGTATTTCACTACTATTGAAACTTTTAGGAAGATCCTAAATCTTCACTATCTGCAGGTTTCCAATTT
>NW_009735536.1:0-6336 GCF_000703405.1 Apaloderma vittatum | reverse complement strand
AACATCCCCTACACATTATTAAAAGGCGACTAATCTTTTCTGCAGAATTTAAGAGCGCATTTGCCTTCCACTCAAAGCTCTGAGTGGAAGGGCACTATTTTCTAAATAAGCACATCAACATTCAGCCTTAAAGAGCAGAACTAATTTCTAGGAGTCTGTTTTCCTTTGTCTCTAATGACATCAAAAAAAGGGAGAGAAAGAACACGAGATCTTCACCTAAGAGATGAACAGACACAGCACAGAGCAGTTGAAAATTGTGGAGCAGACTTGGTTTTCCTCCAGATAAGCAGACAGAAACAAGGCAAAACAAGGAGCTGGAGGTGCAGAAACAATGTTAATTTTCTAACCCAGTGGGTCTCAGTGTTCTGAGAGAGCCCAAGCACGTAAGAGGGAAAGCAGACCTTCAGTAATTCCTGTCATAGAGACAGGAAGATCCTAACTTGAAGATCTGAAACTCGTACAAACCACTCAATTTCTTCTAATGGTGGTAGGCTGTCAAACCAGTCTGAAAAATGACTGAATCTCTAGAACTCCTTCCTGCGGTTTATTCAGCTTCAGACATTTCAACCTGCATGAAAAATGACAAAAACCTCAAGAGCTGGCTTTCAGAGGCCGAATTCCTTTAAGGTATTTCACTGTTGAGTCATTAACGATCAATACAGTATGTACTACACTACCAACGTATGTACTAAGCCTACTCAGTTTGCTTTGGAAGCCTTGGAAACCAAAATACAGAAACAAAAAATCCTACACCTTACCGGCTGAGGCAGAGGTATTGTCTTCAAGTCATATCTACTATTGAATGTGAGGGGTTTTAACTCAGATACGTGACCGTTTGTAGCCTTATCGAACTGCCACATCACCCGTGTTTCCTGCAACCAGACAAAACGTGGTCTGTTCCACCCTCCAGCGTTCAAAACGATGCAACCCTGGCAGCTGGTGGCATCACTAGCAGCCATAATAGTTATTTTTGCAATACTAAGTTTTAAACCTTCACAGCAGCATGAAACAACCCACTCCTGCAAAATCCAATGGGTATTTTGAGGGTACAGATGCACAAGCCATGTCCTTTTAGAATCTACGTTTGAAGGTCACCTAAGTGAAAAGACAAGGCAAAACTGCACAAAATGGTGAAAAAGAAACAACCCACAACATCACTACACTGCAGAGGTGCACTTCTCTCTATAGTTACCAGGCTCACGGAGTAAATCCTATGACAAAGGCCAAGAAACTGTTCCTCTCCTTGTGCCTCTACCACAAGAGCATGGGATAAATCAGGTTGGGTGGGATCACGGGAGTCTCCACTCCAACCTCCTGCTCCAAGGAAGATCAGCTATGAAGTCCAATCAAAACAATCAGGTTATCCAGCCCGGTCTTAGCTTCCAAGGATGGAGGCTGAGCAGCCTCCCAGGGTCATCTCTTCTACTGCTTGACCATCCTTAAGGCAAAAAAAACTACAACCCAACCTACCCCTGTATCCGGTCTGAGCATCTTGTTCCACTTCTCACTTCTGTCTTTTGGCACCAGCCTGGCTCTGTCCCTTCAATGACCTCCTCGCAAACCCTGGTAAACTCCAAATGTGACTCTCTGGAGCGTTCTCTTCTCTAGGAGGAACAAGCCCAGTTGCTTCAGCCTCTCCTCACAGGTCACCAACCATCTTGGCAACTCAAATTATCTTTAGATTTTACCAGGAGCCCAGGCTCCATGTCATGGAAACAACTTTGGAGTCCTCATCAGCCCTGCTGCAGCCAGGTTATTACACAGTGAATTGATTTTTCATGCTAAGGACTACACTGTTTCAAACACTTCCTTTTTAAATTTACTCCAAATGATATTTAAAAGTGCAATAGTGCCTGACTACATGGAAACCAGTATGAGAAGCAGAAGAAGAAATATTGAGAAACTTCCAGCCAACCAAGTCCTCGCTGGGATCCAAAGAAGCAACATGAAAAGGATCCAAGCTGAGAACAACTGCTCTGGCTTTAAGTCACTATAATAAACCACCTGAGAGAAAGAGCAGATCATACCTGTGGAGAGGGAGAGTGTTAAAAAGAAGAAAAGCAATTAAGTTGTTAATTCATCAAAAACATTCAACAGTAATTTATTGCCTGTGAAAGACTCATCTGAGGGTCAAGAAACATTAAGGTCAAAGTTAGGTTTAATTATGCTTACTTAGGCCACAAAAGTATCTTTTCACCTCAGTACTACTCAGTGTAACAGAATGATCATGCTAAAAAAGAAATCCACCATATTAAGAAAGATACGAGCAATTTGCAATATTATACAGTTCTAAAGGTGTTGATAACAAAATAAGACTCTTTTCCGAGAGCCACAAACAGACTGACAGCCTTGAGGGAGCCACCACCCCAGGGGTGATCTCCAGAACGACCCCAGGAGCAGCAGCAAATCGTACCTGGGTCAGGAAGGACAAGAAACACGACCTCATCATCGACACCCAGACTTCACAAGTGATGTCGTGGGGAATGAAAATGACATTGGGGGAGGGGAAAAAAAAAAAAAAGAAAAAAAGACACTTCTGCCTCATTTTCAAAACTTTGGCAAGCTGCTTTTTAGGAAGTAAAACATCTGATGTTCTCCTTCCCCTCCAAACCCTTCACCTTCTCGTCTCCTACAGCCCGAGTAAGCAGGCCCCTTCCAGACAGCGCATCCCCAGCTGCCACGGAGAGGCAGAACCCCTTTCACGTATTTGAGATCAAATACAAATTCCATACGCTGTCCTTAAAGCACAAACCTTTCGTGTTGGCAGAGCATGCATTATGGCCTTTCCCAGGCCCTGGTGGCATTAACAGAAATATGTTACCCTCTGCATTACGTAATCTTACTGTTTCAGCTCAGGTACTTCACATAAAGCAAATGCTACAAGCCAGAACTGGAAAAGTAGCTGATTTTCACATGACAGGAAGAAGAAAATCATGAGGCAGCCCAACTACTTTGAAACGTCAATAAAATATTTATAAAGGACTCCAAAGAAAGCATTAACAAAAATATTGAAGTATTTATTTCATTTACAAGATAGAACTGTCAAGTCCTCTATGGCATTCGGGGGTGAATTATTAGAACATATCAAAAAAACCCACAACAACCACAAACCAGATCACTCAGGCTAACTTTGTGTCCCCTAGTTTATCTGAATTCAATCACTACAAGGAAAAAAAAAACAACCTTGTTTATAGGGTCCCCAAACACCAAGGAGTGAGCTGCATGACAGCTTTTCCTTCCAGGCTAACAGACCTCCCTCTCCCTGGAAGGTACAGAGAAGCAAGTCGAATTACATCAAGGCAAGTAGAATTCCATCGTCAGCGCAAAAAAAACACCAGGAAGAGCACAGAAGCTACGTCAGCATCATATAAGTCTGGCAAAGGCATGATAGAATCACAGACGATCTCTTAGTTCATTTACAGAATCACAGACTTTTACTCTACTTTTACTCTAAGAGAAACTGCTTCAGTCCTCTCATCTTCTGCCCATCTGAGGCAGTTACACCCAGTGAAGTCGTCGCGATGATGAAGGGTACGCTCAGCACCTTCATAAAGCAAAAAAAGTTGTGGCTGGTGTCTAAGGAGAGAGTTTGCCAACGCGGGTGGCGCAGGCACCTCCTGAAACGGAAACGTGAAGAAAGCCGTCGAGTTTTACCCCCAAGAAAAACCTTTTCAGGGATTGCAGGGTGACCAAGTCCCTCAACACGAGGAGATCCCAGCACCTCAACAACAGCTTCAGCACCAAGTTCTATACAAACAAATTGCTCGCTGTGTTTTAACGGCAAGTTAATGAGAAAAACATTCAGGTTTACTCGACTATAGGCCTGACAGGACGCGCTGACATGCCCATGATGTGGAAGGGCCCATGTGTCACACGTGAAGTGCCAGTTTTATGATGTGACCCACCCAGAACACCAACACAGAACATCGTACCAAAGACTTCAGAGAAAACTTCTAGTCCTATTCAGTAACATGACAAAGTCATAGCAATAACAGCTGTGCCCACCACTCCAAAATGCTGGTTTTCACTAATCAACTTCCTCACAGGGCCAGTCCCGGAAGCTTCTAACACAATGTCACGAAATCCTTGTGACAAAGTCAATCAAACTTCACACAGCTGGGGAGAAGCTGTGCTCTCGTCCTCTTCATTAGTTCCACACTTACCAGCTCAACTCCCCTCCTGAGGAGGGGCAATGCCAAGACCAGGACCTGTTCCTAGGAAACTCCACATACAAATTGCTTTGGAAAGTGGCAGCTGGACCAGCTCATCCCTCACCCCGCTTCTGGGCAGCAGACAACCCCCTCAAACCAAGAACCTTCTTCTGCCAAGATGCAGCTGGCCTTCACACCACTGCAAAGGGCTGGCTGCACAGTTTCCCCAACTCACCAGGGCAAAAAAGAAAGACAAGAATGGACAAAAATCTGGGAATGACTAGAATGAAGAAAATGAAGTAGCTGTGAGAATACTGAAGGGAACGCTTGCCGCTTCGAAGACATGCACCATGTAAAGATCACCCATTAGTCTGGAGGCTTAGCGAGCACCGACAGAACGGTGACATCTCAGCGGTGACTTAACAGACTCAATCCTCAGAATCTAAAAGGTAAAGGCAACATAACGCACTACTGGAAAAGGAAAGGCCAAGGAACAAACAGAAACAAAGGGATGTCGCGGTAAAAGCGACAGGTTAAAAGAGTTTCGCATTAGTAAGATGAAAGGACACGGGCAGAACAAACCAGCACTTTGCAAGACCAGAAGAAGGTTCGTGGCAGTCACCAAACAGGAAAGAGTCTGAGCACGCTTCAGGTAAACAGACAAGAGAAGCTACTGTTCAAACACACTAAACAAAAAATAACCTGCAAGAAGGACTGAAACCTCTTTCTACATATTTACATGTACCGTGTGTCAAAGAGTAATTTGCTTCACACCTCCCAACCAACTGTGACTGAGACAACACCACTGTACAGATCAATCAAGATGACAGAATATTAAGAGCTTTGTTTTAACCACGCCTGGTTTGTGAACTCAGACATTTGGCTATCAAATACTTCAGGTAAGGGAAGATCAATATGAAGCAGAAGATCAAGTAGAAAAACTACAGAATCAACTGACTTTCAGCAGAAAGATGCCAGTTCCACAAAGTCCAAGTACTTGCACAGGTGTACCAAGAACACGCACCTCAAAAATGGAACCAGGGGAACAAAAATTAACAGCAGACAATGCAGCCAAGGATATGAGAATGAGCAGAAGAGAGAATCGTTCAGGAGCAAGCTGATCTTGCTTGATCTGATGAAAGATTGTATCACGTTCCTATTGCAAGAAGAAACAGAACGGCAAAGGATGAGGAGAACTCTGGAAAGAGATCTGAGCACAAACTATAGAGATCAGCAGGTGAGGGAAGTCGCTGGAGTCAGGGGAGTGTCTGAAGGGGGGGAAAAAAAAAAGAAAAGATCAAATGAAAAAGTCAAGATGACACACCTCCCCCTTACTTCCCCCAGATTCTGCAGAAATACAGAGGCAGGGGTAGAAACACGTGACAAGTCAGCATCGAGAGACGTCATAAACATTGGTAACATGGAATTCACTGTCGAGGTAACATTTCCTTTCCCTCAAGAATGGCACGGAGAGCGAGGGACTCGCACAACTAAGACAGCTCTTCCTAAACTTCTGGTTCTAAATGAACACAGAAAACCATCAAAATTTACTATAAGGTCATTACGACTACCGTGTGTAAATACTATTACTGAGTCTCCCACAGTCAGTCATTATACATTACACTGTTTACTCCCACTCCTGAGACCACTTATCACGCTTCTCCGGGCACTGACAGCTCATCCTGAGTTTGAGCGCCGGCAGCCCAAGACCTGCTGCCTCACAGGAGTTATCAAGTAACCGTAATTACGTGGTTGGCTGCTTGCAGGCTTCATCTTCAAAAACTACACCTACAAGAGATTTGCTTCCTCTTGTTGAACGTTAATATCAGAACTGTCATTGCTACTGGTAGAGATTTCAAACCTAAGAAACAATCTCGAAAGAAGAGGCCTCGCACACCTTCATTCAACTCCTTCAGGGCATTCCCCCCTTCTTCCATCAGCTGAGAGGAAGGATGAGAAAAAACAGAGGCAGCTGGGGCAAATGTGGATTTCCAACGACTCTGAGGGAAGTTAATTGCTCTCAAAGGCAAACTGTTGACGACCGCAGTCACTCGCACACCATTCCGCACACCCGAACTACAGCGGCACAGCCCTCGTCTCCCCGACCCTCCTCAGAGAGGAGTGAAACCGCTACTTCTTCACCTCCGAGGTTTTCAGTTTTAAAAATAACACAGGCATTGTTCTA
>NW_009735535.1:0-5905 GCF_000703405.1 Apaloderma vittatum | reverse complement strand
TGATAGAACAAGGGGAAATGGATTTAAGTTGCACCGAGGGGGCCTCAGGTTGGATATTAGGAAGAATTTCTCTACTGAAAGGGCTGTCAGCCACTGGAACAGGCTGCCCAGGGAGGTGGTTGAGTCACCGTCTCTGGAGGTGTTTAAGGGACGGTTGGATGTTGCATTGGGGAGAATTGTTTAGTAGGTTGATAGGGCTGGGACAAAGGCTGGACTTGATGATCTTCTAGATCTCTTCCACCTGATACGATTTTATAATTCTATGAATGATAGTACTTAGGTTGGTGCTTTGCACTGGAAAATATTTTTACCCGTATGTAAATATTCTGTTATTACATAATATTTTAAGTCAAAAATCACCACAATATTACTATCTTTTCAACTCAGTGCCATACTCCTGGGTCAATATATAGATAGTGTACTTTGGAATTCCTGTGAGAATGCACAGATATTCAATTACAAATCAGTAAGGATGTGTACTCTCTTATTTGCTGCAAAGAGTAAAACATTTTATATGTGCATAGTGTTGTTAAGTTTTTAAGTTGTTCAAATATTATGCGCTATAAATTCATATATATTTTTTTAATCAGGGAAGAACTTGCTTAAACAGCAACAGTTTTGCAGGTTGAGGTTGTGTTTAAGAAGCTCCCTCAAACTTGATTTTTTTTTATATTCTGCTAGATAGCCCTGGCATTTGTTATTGACACATTTCCCTGGACAGCCGTTACACCACAGAATCTTTCTGTGTCAGAGAGACTCTAAAAAGGTTCTTCTTTTGCCCCATGAAAACTACTTCTGAGCACTCCATCATGAATCCATCAAGGCAGTGCCAAACAATACCCTGCCACCATGATTTACCAGGGAGCAGAGGTGAATAAGTGTGAACTCAATCTTATTGCATAGACTTGAAATGCCATCACAACAGTAGTTTTCTAAACTAAATATAAATCATCAACTTACTATAGGATATTAGGATTATAACAGGAATGTTATCTGTGGGTCATGTTTTTGAGAACATATTGTGAGCATGAAATTATTGCCTAAACCTTAAAATGTCCTGAATTTTTTACAACAGAACCAGCTACAGTGTCTACAAAAAATCCTCACTACCCCTAGAGTGTTTTCAAGGGTGGTATTCCGAAAGAATTGACTGGAACATGTAAACCTTACCTGAATTGGAAGTGGATAAGTTCTTTGGTTCAAGGTCTATCAAGAAAGAATGTTGTTGGCCCAGTGACTGCTGATGAAACCAGGTGCCTGAGTTATTCCCTTTTACATATGTTTTGTAGAAAGCATTAGAGAAACATAAAACAAATAAATCAAAACAAAACAAAGCAAAATGACAAAAAGAAAAAGAAACACAACAAACAAAGCCCTTAGGTTTCTCACTGTTTGATGCTAAATTGTGAATTATCTATCTCCAGTCCAAAAGACTGCATTTTATATATATGACAGAAGACATAAGGAAAACTGGCAATAACTAGAATTAGGTACAAGCTCTCGAAGTGTTGAAAAGTGTTGAAAAGTGGTCAGAAGAGATCTCTACAGAAATAAAACTAAGAGGTTTGGACAAGATGCTGACAGTCACATGTGTGGAAATTATTTTTCTTTCTGTTTTTTTTTTTTTTTTTTAATGGAAGGTTTTGGTAAATTTTTTTTTTTTTTTTTTTTTTTTTTTTTTTTTTAATGGAAGGTGATAGAAAAGACTGCAAAGCATGTTGCTACAGCCAGATACCATTAACCCATAAGGTTTGTTAATGCCAGAGTGAGGTGCTGGAGCAGCAACAAATGTTCCAATTCCTCAAAAATACAGCTATGGCCTGAAATATTCTAAATGAAACTGAAGGAACTATTGTATTATTACCAGCCTTGTAACCAATTTAGACCATGGAAGGGCATGAGGCCAACAAATGTGTTCCCTAGACTTAGTCTTGCTAATTTACCAATCAAGTTATAGTGGAAATAGAAAAGACATATGATGTTCAAGTTAAAAAAAAAAAATTGAAGCAAATTCTGTAAGCTTTTCTTCTATAAGTATTTTTTCGAAAATGTTCCTTGTGTAATTGCTAGGCAAATTAGTAACTCTCTGTTGCCAGAAAATTGTATTATATTATAGAATAGAATAACTCAAGGTGCAGCTATTCTCCAAGAAGTAGAATGACAGTCCGGCTTGGAACCTCGTGATGGCTCTCAGATTAATTTTATTCAGTTTTCTTCTACTCCCTAACTGCTTTCAACCTTTCAAATGCTGTCTGAATTTTGGAAGTGAAAGTCTGTTTCTGGCTCCCCAACATCTATTGATACTAAATTTTTTCAAACTGAAACTGGGATAAGAAATCTTTTCATAGCTGCTTGCAAAAAAGAGTCCATATATCTTCTGATGATTGCATTGGTTGTGCGACAGGAACAGTAATTGGCATGATTAAAATGCATACCTGCAGAAGATTTATGTTTGTTAAAGAGCTAAGTCATACGGGAATTTGACTTAATTAAACTAAATTTTAGACTCAAATTTACTTCAGAAACATACTGGGAAAATGTTCTGCCTGAAGTTATGTAAACAGTCTTCAGAGTATTCAAAAACATTTGAACCTCCAAACTCCTACTTCAGCCTTAACATCTTCTCTTCTTAACTGCTACAAAATTCTATTAATAGTTAGAAAAATAATTCATAAGGTATTGTGAGCTGTGAAATCCTCAGCCCAAGATCAGCATTTGACTCGAAGCCGCTTAATTACACCTTAACTGCAAAGTACAAACAAAGTCCAATGAGATTTTGCAGATCTTGTCTCTGTGCCAGGCACTTTATTCAGTCTCTTAAAATGCCAGGGAGAACGCTTTTGGGAAGACAGAGTAAATGCCAGCATTTACAGCCTACACTTCTGAGAAATAAATAGTGTATCTTTCTGTTCCTGTTCTGAAACCACTATTACAGGCAGCTGAGACTAGATAATGGACTCAATGAACCGCAGATCTGGTTTACTATGCCTGTTCCTATGTGATTTATTGTAGCATTTAAGTTTGGAAGAACCTTTTGCCCCATGAACACCGACCTCAGCTGTACTGCAGTTACTTCAAGGTCAGAGGAGATGTCATCCAACAGACTCTACCACTTCTTAAGGGTCTGTAGAGAAATGCATAAGTAGTAGCTAAGTCATCTTACCCACTCCAGGTTTCGTATTCTTCATCTCTGAAAAAAAAAATTATGACTCTTCCATCTAGTGCAAGTGTACTAAAAAATGCTAAATTTGTTCGAAAATACTTGAAGCATTCATTATCCTTCAAAAGTCTATGAATCAGTTTATTTGTCCAGAAGACATATCCAATATGGCAAATAGATCCATCCTTTTATATTTGCAACCTTTGCATTTATTCCTTGTGTTCTGTCTTACAGCAAAAATCATGGTAGTAGTTTCTCTTACATACATAAGTTCAATGTCTTGTAAGAAAATTATGATGCTGATACAGTAAATTTTCACACTTAGAGCAAGGTTATGACAAAACTTTCTGTCTAATGAGATTTAATTCATGCCTGTGGGAAAAAAAAACCAACTAAAACCCAACTCAAACTAACAAAGAAAAATAATAATAATAAAAAAGATTGTCAAATATTTTGCCTTTGTCTTTAATCCTCAAAGGGCTAATGATAATCTCTTCCTAGTTTTGCAGATCTACTATCAAATTTAACTGTGATCTAAATTAAAAGAAAGAACTGAAAATTTCTGTTTCAATTCACATTCCTTCTGTGACTGCTAAGACAGAAAACATTGGGGGCTATAGAGGCAGGATTTTTTTACTGAGAACATTGTCTTTCCTACAAATATGGTTCAACATCAGTGAAATGAGTGTGGAGAAGGACTTTACACTTTGGACAAAGCTTCAAAGGTAAAATCCACCCATTTATAAATTTACTTGAATAGATAGTAATGTTAATCTCTGGCATCAATATGCTATGAATTAATTGTTTTTAATAAATGGCAGAAAACTAGAGAAAACTTACACAATTCAATAATACTTATACAAAAAGCATGTTGGTAATGATAGATTGTCTTTATCATCCCATTTTCAGTAATTCAAGGTGTCACTTGTAATTATTTTTTTCACTGTAAGGATCTGAGGATAGTAAGTGGTTAAATATAATCTTATTAATAATCCCATATAATTCTGATCTGTTACTGAAAGGAAGCAGCCGCTTCCATCATGAACAGATCCAGTCAATTGCATAACATATTCAGTGCGGGGTTCTTCGAGGCAAATATATATTTAAAAATGTCTTACCCTTTTTTATCATGTGATAGTTTTGATGTTGAAAGCTAATCAGGTATTTTAGCAGTTACTAAATGATGGACATAGTCATCTAAGAATAATTCTATAGAAATAATGAGATAACTTTTAAATACAGGTTCACATACTAAGCTATCTTCAGAAATGAATAATATTCAGCAAAACATTTTAAAAGATAATATAGTGACATTTTGTAGAAATGTTTCTACCACTTAAGAACCTAGACTTTTTAGTTAAAGATATAATGTGCTTCTTCATCATATTGTCATTGTGGACTGCTATCTCTGCTTCAAGAACAGAATTATGGTAAACTGTCTTCTTTTGCTTAGTGCTTATAGGATTTGAAAACTTAACTGCATAGGATTAAAAAAAAAATACTGTAAATTGGGCAAAAATGTACTCTAAACTATGGATTTTGCCCAGGGATATTGTGGAGTCTTCTTCCCTGAAGACATTCAAAACTCGCCTGGATGTGTTCCAGTGTGCCTTACTCTAGGTGATACTGCTCTGCCGGGGGGTTGGACTAGATGATCTCTAGAGATCCCTTCCAACCCTAAACATTCTATGAATCTGTGATTATCTGGTTTATTTAGCTAGAATGTGAAATAGGTTTGCAGTTAAAAGTGTTGTTATCTGAAAATCTTCTCACGGAAATTAATAGAAAATCCCTAAATATAAGAGAGTAATTTGTTTTTCATTGGACAGTGGTATTAGCGTCCATTATACTATCCCGATCTTTCCACCGGTAAAGAACAGATCTGCTAAAGTGTAGGTATGAAGGGAATGGGAGATTGAGTTTATGATGGGCAAAAAAATAATTTTCACGTAATAAGGCAGATTTCATTTTATTCCATTCTGCTGACAATTACGTAAGGATAATGACTGAAACTGTCTACTGCTACTATTAAAAGAGAAGCTGACAGTTTACTGGATTTACTCTTTAATTGTATTGTTGATATTTAAATTTTCAGAACAAATAGGGAAAAAACCTACTTGTGATGTATTAAACCAGTTAATAGTTCTGCTGAAAATTTCCAAGAAATACAAAGCAAATTCTAGTATTAAAAAGTTGCTTTGAAATAGTTTACCAAAATTTGCAAACTAAAATTTGCCTAAATGTAGTTAACACTGAGTACAAACAAATCCATGACACACCATTTTTGTACCATGTACAAAGGTATTACATAAGGTTCAATTCTGTATAGTCATACTCTATGTGTTCCATTTTGCTTGATATTTTACACTAAAAGAATTTAAAGCCCATCAAAATGGATAGAAGTCTAAAAACTAGCCCGTATGAAATATCTTCAAAAAACTTCACAATCATGTTTCTCCACCTTAAGACTGCATGTAATTCAACAACTTACTTATTTCTTTTCTGAATTTGCCCTCAGTTGCTATAATTCATTCAAACAAACAATCACCTCCTGGACTAATGCAATAAATACAATTAGCTTGTAGTGAAATGTAGGTACAAATGCTAGTTTCTTGAATTTGTGTTTCTTTCCTTTAAAGTCTTTTCCTTTGAAATCATAGAATCATAGAATCAGAATCATAAAGGTTGGAAAGGACGTTAAGATCATCAAGTCGAACCTACAGCGCTACACCACCCTAACACTAA
>NW_009735534.1:0-4401 GCF_000703405.1 Apaloderma vittatum | reverse complement strand
TTCCAGTTCCCTGTCCCATGGGGTATCCCCTGGCAATTGCTTGCAAAGGCCAAAGTTGGCCCTTCTGAAGTCCAGAGCTGTGACCCTGCTTGGTATTCTGTTTCTACTGCACAAGATCCTGAACTCTACCACTTCATGGTCGCTGCAGCCAAGATTGCCCTCAACCTTCACTGCTTCAACGAGACCTTCCTTGTTGGTGAGCACAAGGTCCAGCAGTGCTCCTTTCCTGAAGGTGAAAATATTTTTAAGGCAGATTTTACTGAAACTGGTATTTCTACTCTTCAAATATTTTAGGTTCAAAACCACATAGGTATATGGAAAAAATCATTAGCTGTTGTTCAAGCAGCTCCAAACCTTTAAAGATTAATTATTTTCGTCATGAAATGTAAAGTCTGGGCTGTAAGTTCTGTTCATTCAGCGCAAAATTTCAACTGAGGCTCCCAGCGGGCTTGCGGGGTAGAGGTTGAGGAAGCACGCCCAGAATTAGCTCATTGCTATCAATTAAATCTATCATCTTTAAAGCTACAAATAATTTCATCTTTGTGAAGGTGTCATGATGTAAATATACCAAGCCTCACCTTACATTGATTTCTTTCCCCTTTTAATACAGACTCCACAACTAGCAGAAATACTGTCAGATCTCAGTATCTAAAGAAGGCATTGTCATAGGGGAAATTGCTCTTTTAAGGTTATAAAATGCAAAAATACCAACGGTGTCTTCAAGAGCAAAAGGGTGAATGCGCTTAAATGCATTGCCGGATGTATCTAGGTGCAAGATCCAGTGGCTGTTGTTAAAAACTGAAAAAAAAAGCCCTGAAATATTTGCATGACCTTCCATGAACTAGAGTGGAAATGTAAGAGGAAGCAGAAGAAAATTCTGCTACGTACTGTTTTCCTTCGATTATGCTTGTAATAATGAAAATGGAAGTAGATTTTATGCATTTTGAAGTTGCTGAATCACAGTTCTTCCACTTGACTCAGGGAGACTGAGCTCAGCAGGGATTTCCTCAGCCTGCTGATGAAACCCTGTGCTCACAGGAGGCCGCCTGGAGCAGTCTGCCCTTCGTCCGTAGGGAGCAGCTCTGCTGCTATACTGGTGTGAAGGGATGTGGGCTGTAAAACTGAGCAGAGAGGCTTAAATGCCCTTTCTAAGGAGTAACCTTGTGAAAAGAGCAGTCACAGAATCTTCTACGGTAAATCGTTTGTTTCATACCGCTGTACTCAAATGTACCACTGAATTCCCTTAAGCATGAGGTAAGTGAGTGCCAAGAACTGCAAGTGCTAGCAGGCAAGCCGAGCCAGTTGTCAGTGTTGCAAATCTTTCGTTTTGACTTTGCGAGGTACTTTGATATCTCACTCTGCAGTTAGGACTATCCCGTGTTATGTTTTCCTTTGTAGATATGTTTTCATGCTTTTAATTTGAAGAATTCTGACAACTTGATTGTAGTTAGTGTCACCGGGCTGTTACAGATCTAAAAAGTCCAAATGGTTCCACAAAGCATATGCAGACAATTCATTTCAAGTCTGATGCAGATACATTTATTTCTGTCTGTGCACTCTCAGCTGGTATCTCTGCTGAGGCAGTTCGGTGCTGCTGTGTAACTACTGGCTGTCATACACAACAACCCTCGAGAACTTGCTGTTGTTTAAAAATCATGCTGCTGATCTGGAGAGCTGGAGAACAGTCATACTCATTCAGAACCCTTGCGTTGGCTTTCCCCCCTTGTTTGCTTTGCCCTTTGTAAAAATAGAGCTTATATCTGATGGTATAGGAAGGGACTTGGTGCAGATATTCAAGACACTCTTACGTTAGTAAGAATATCAGTAGGATTACAGAAATATCGAGCCACAGTTAAATATTCCTGACTTTTTGAATGAGGCTAGGCATTGTGATGACTTACGATCTGTCAAAGAAACAGATGTATGAAAGTTGGTTTTAGAGTGGTCAATTGAAAAAAGCTATAAAATAAAGAATTTCAAGACGTTGTGATACTTTTCCTTTTCTCTAGATTCATCTGTGTGGTTGATTGGCTCTCCAAGGGAAGGGTAAAATTCAGCAAAGAATTAGAAACCTAATTTGCAGACTTGTAAGCAACCTGAATAAAAAGAAATTTCTTTAAATGCCTTTTTAAATTGATCAGCCTATAGCTTAAGGTTGTGTGTTGGTGATTGAGCCTTTCTTCTTCCAGTCACATTTCCCTTGATATCTCCAAGAAAGAGACGAGTATGTGCATAGTTGACCTTTCTAAGAAGAAGCAGGAAAATATATTTTGTCTTTAGCAGGGAAAAGAAGCAACATTTAGTCTGTGCATTTTGAAGAAATAAGTAAGGTAAATCCCATACTTCACTGTGTTATGTAAATCTCTACTTGAAGTCTTTACATATATAATTAATTCAGTTTTTTTAAAAAAATATATTCCAACCATAGCATATATGCAGTTAGAAAATTGTATGTAGATAAGTTGATATATAGATAAAACATTACCATGACAAATAGGCCAAGGTTGCTTCTGATATGGAGAATTACCTCATTTGTTTGGATGAATTTGGCAGTGTTATATGGTTACAAGTTGAAACTAAGTAACTGCCTTAAGCAGAGAAAAATGGAATCAACAGTATGAATGTGCTAACCTTTCTCCTCCTTTCTTTTTCCCTTGACTTTTGAGGAATGTGTAGACTTAGGGGTAGAACTATGAATTTATTTACAAGTGACTATTAGACTGTAGAATACATATTAATCTGGCAAAAGGGGAATGAACTCCCTCATGTATTGTCATATTTTCTTACTCTTGTATATTTTTAATTTCAGTCTTCGTGATCAGATGATGGTCTTCAATGTAGCTTCTGACCAACTGATATCGTCAATTACTTCCAGAACCAATTTGAGAAGGTCCTTTTGTTGTTAATGAATGGTCACTCTTGGACAAAGACAGATGACATTTAGACTTTTATTTTTTGGTTTAGTGGAAGGAACAGTTTCATAGCACTGTTAAATAACACTGAAGAATATGCATGAAAAGACATTGAGAAATGTCACGCTTTATCAATGACTATTCACTATTTTCTACTCAGTTTGGTCATGGAATATTCACTGCACAAAGCCTGGTGGCCATGAATTTTATTTTTGCCTTGTAACTTGCATAGGTAACATGCCCAGAATGATATTGGACTGACTTTAAGCCACAGCAGCAGCAGTGCGTGTGCACATAGGTGTACTGCAATTTCAGCCGCACTTACCATTTCTTTGCAGTAACAGTGGAAGCTCGTTCATGAAGCTGTTTCCCATCTAGGACAGATTTTTACACTTTAGGGGTGTTTTATGATTCTGCAGTGCAGACCGTTGTCATAAAGAAACACAGCTCACAGGAAAGTACAATGCTAAGTATCTTTGGTTGCAGTTTCACATCTTTTTGGACTGAAATTAATAGCTCTCTACCAGAGTGGTTCCCTTTCCGTTGCTTCTCTTGCTCTTCCTTTGCTCCTCCTTGTGTTGTGCCATCCTTGCAGCTGGCATGGATGAACTGGTTCAACTCACTAAACCAGCAGAGAAATAACTACACAAAGTAAGAGATTTTGCTGGTCTACTATTTACTACATTGTTGCTTGCTGTGGGACTGGACAACTGTCCAAGGTGTGACAAGGAGGGCGGAATTCTCTGTGTAGGAAGTTGTGGTGCTGTGGAGCTGGGCTGGAGGGAGCTGGTTGGACATCACCTGCCCCTCTGGCACGGTGCAGCTCCTGGCTCAGCGGAAACACCTTGCTCTCACCTATCGCTTTGCTTTGTATGCAAGACCTGTGGTGGTGCCCAGGCAGGCTTAAGGTGAAAGTAAGGTTTTAAAGGGATCAAAGCTTTTTACCATGTTGTGTATTTTGGTTTTTTATGTCAGGCTTATCCCGAGATGATACGAGTGCTTTGTACGTGCTGCCTGTCATGGTTGCTCACCAGGAACTAAGCCACTGTTGCTGACACAGCTCGCTTGGGTTGACAGCTAATACAGATGCTCTTTAAAGGGCTGTAGAGGGATCTATACATAAATCACAGCCTATAAGTACAGGAAAAGAATGATCTTTTCAGGGTTAATTTCTGAAAAGCAAAGAACCCTCAGAAACTTAATTTGGGACAATAGGACTGTTACATTTTGAAAAGTACAAAGCAAGAATAGGTCATCTGTGTGATAGCATTACAAATTCATCAAGGAAATAATATTTTGTTTTCTTTTAGCTGCTAAATGATATGAGACACATCTCAAAAATGAAGGATGGACTTGTGGAATCTTTGTCTAATTGCACTTTTAGTGAGATGTGCCTTCCCTCCTCAGAGAACAATACGTATTTTTCAATGTGTTTTTAGGTTGCATCCACAATGTTGGTATAATGTCTTGGGTTACAATATGTAACCAA
>NW_009735533.1:0-14979 GCF_000703405.1 Apaloderma vittatum | reverse complement strand
TTCTGTGATTCTGTGATTCTGTGATTTGTTCAGCAGTATTTGCCAGATAGCATTAAATTAGGTGAAAACATAGTTAAATTCGAATTTTAGAAAATGCCAAATTAAAGAACAGTGTACAGACAATGACTGGGTAAGGGATGCATTCTTTTCCTCCTGTCTGATTCCAGCATCTTTGGACTTAGAGGTTTGTGTTTTTCCCCTGAATTTAGACAAATAGGTACCCTAAAAATGTGAAGTCTCGTAGACTTCACTAGTCGTAGGAAAACCGTTGTGTCGTTTTTCTTAATAGGGTAGAGTTTCTCATTATGCACGTTTCAGAAGACTCCATGGGTTTACTATGCTACAGCTCCCTCAAGTGGTAAAATGATTTCCCATTTGGAATTGCAGCTTGGTTTCTGTGAAACACTTTGTCTTTAGAAAGTTTTGAGGCTTCCCCCAACTTCCTCTTTGTTCTATCTTTTTTCTTCCTCCCCCCCCTCCTCAGATGTTGATACATTGTGAACAGCTGCTTAGGACTGTGGGATTATCGGAGAACGAGAGCTGTGGGTTAAAGGGTTATGATCGTAATCTTCATTCTGCAGCTGACCTACTGAACCAGCTCAGGCAGGGCATTTCACCCTGTAAGCCACACTACTGTCGTCTGAGAATTAGAGAGAATGATAAATATTCATAGACTACCTAGGATATTTTTAACGCCTGCTTCTCAATTCTTTTAAAAAATAACTCTCATTTCAGTCAATATTTTTGCTTCCCCGATGCAGCAGAAAACTCCCTTGTCAGTGGGCAGCCAGAGATCGGGCAGCTGTCTCCAGTGTCACAGACTTCCACTGTTCTTTCTACAAAGTTGCAAAATAAAGTGTACACATACCTGGAGGTTTTGCCGTCATTCCACAAAACACCAAAATCCTGATTTATAGCAGAAACATTGGAGTTCAGGGAGCAGGATTCTGAGCAGGGAAGAACTCAGGCTTGTTATAGTTAGGTTCCCAGTGAATGTTGGCTAGAAAATACACTCCAGTATTACCACTCCATCAGTAATTTCTTGTCTCTCTCTATAAGAACATGAAAACCACATTTTCTGGAGTTACCTGATGGAATGGTGTTGTGCCTTGTTTAGAGAAGCAGAAGAGTTGTGCGACAACCACACTGAATATGAAATGCTACACGGGATTCCCAGTGTTAAAGAACTCTGCCTCATCCACTGAAGGAAGCCAGCAGTAATAAAATGAACCATTTCATAATCTTAGATGTTCTTTGTAAGTTCAGAAACTTATCATCCTGTAAAATAATGATCTCTGTCAACCTGGGTGATAAATCCAGCCCTTGCTTGATTTATAGGGCAACAGATGCACAAACAATGACTTACTTATTTTCTTGCCACACTGCCTTTTAATTTGGAAACTGATCTGAAATTTATAATTTAATAGTCAGCATAGTATTTCAGATATATGTATTGCTTTTCATCTTGAAAAAGGGTCTTAAAATCCTTTACAAACTAGGTGCATGTAACAAAGCTAGTGCCATTCCAAGAATGCTTTCCCCACTGAAACTTCTCTATTGTCACTGATAAAGGTATCACAGAATCACAGAATGTCAGGGGTTGGAAGGGACCTCGAAAGATTGTTTGGTCTAAGCCCCCTGCCAGAGCAGATCCACCCAGAGTAGATCACACAGGAACACGTCCAGGCGGGTTTTGAAAGTCTCCAGAGAAGGAGACTCCACAACCTCCCTGGGCAGCCTGTGCCAGGGCTCTGTCACCCTCACAGTAAAGAAGTTTCTCCTCGTGTTGAGGTTGAACCTCCTGTTTTCCAGGTTGTGACCGTAATGAGCAAAGCACGTTGTGCATAGTAATCCCTTTGTGCTTCCATAGTCCTATATACCAAGTAGTGGAGAATTCATTAAGTCAACCTGCATTTGGATAAGTATGTTCAATGGTATGTGTAGCCTAATAGAATATATTCATAAACAGGCACAAGAACTGAAGAAAATTCGATTTGGAGTAGAGTATTTTGAAAGGATCAAAACTGATTTTAAGGCAGTCGTACTGGTTGAAGGTGTAACTGTGTCACCAACTCTGGCCTAAATTGCTTGAAAAACAGTAAATCAGCAGATCATAATTTTCTAGTGTCAGCTACTTATTGTTCAGGAGAAAGGAGACTGTCCTGCTGGAGTGGTGAATGCCCTACATGAGGAAACATCTCTTTCCACTCTCACAGCCTCTGCATGTTCCTGCAGCTGAACACGTGAGTGGGTGGAACTATACCTACTTGTCCCTATGGTGATGCATAGAGTTCAATTTAAGTATTTGAAAAATGTATCATTTTTCTCCGATTGTCCCACTTCTAGAGTAGTAAATTGTTTTCTGTAATAGGCACTATAAACATTTCGTGGGTCTTCAAAACGTCAGACAAGAATGAGCTATTTAAATACAAGCTAAGTGTATGCAGGGGGCATTCACTGTGGAGGTCAGGTTGGTCTGTGGTTCAGGATTACAGGAACAGATGAAGATTTATGTTCGCTCTGTCCTGTCCTTTGGTGGAGCTCTGAGGCCTTACCTAAAGTTTGAACCTAGGTCTCTCACACAGAAAACAAGTTAGCTGGGCTGATGGTCACAGAAAGCAACAGAGCGTGCAGATTACCCAGCTGTGTCACTTGTTCCTCCTCTCCCTCCATTCTCAGGAGACTTCAGGGAAACAGTGATGGCACAAGAAATCTGCTGACAAGTTCCTTCACATACAGACACCTGTAGCGTTGCATCAGTGCGTAGAGGAGAATCAGGATGTATGCAACTTTGGTTTTGTGTACAAGTTTAGAAGACTAACTCCTAAGAAAAAGGGAACTCGGCACTCCTAACACACTGCTTCATTCTGCATTCTACGTTTAATTCTCCTTTTCAGAGAACAGGAGAATAATGTTAGTGGTACTAACATTTTTTTGTGTGTGTAAATTTGCACATAGCGATATGCACTGAGCATTTTTTGGTCAAAGGGGATGATAAAAAGGAATCAGAAAGGAAAGCTTAGGCAGGCCATTAGTCTTTGCATCCTGAAACCCCCTTTTTCTTTTCATTTAACACAACAGAATACATGGCATCATGCTTCAATAATGCTGCAGCTGGAAGAAAAGAGGTACTTTTTAGGATATAGAGGACCGTGTCTTTAACTTTTAAGAATTTCCAAAAGTAACAATTAGGAGTTTACAGAAGTCACTGTTTTTGAACAGCCCTGCCTTAATAATCAAACTGATAGGCTTCCAGAGCTAGCAAGGGAAAAGGCAGTGATCGGGACCTCAGTTAAAAGTTTCACTTGCTTCTCCATTAGCAGCTGTAAAGAAAAGCTTTTGGAAGAGATGTAACGTGATCTCTTGCGTAGCAAGTCAGAGGTTGAGGGTCAGGTAGGAGCCAGAGTGGCGTTTTGGGCTTAACATCCACTGAGATATGTCATGCTTACTGAAGAGTAGCCCCAAACTTTCCCTTTGCAGCTTTCAAGAAAATGTGTTCAGCTACCTGCTGTTCAATAATTGAAGAAATGCCGAATATCAAGTTATGGTGACATATAAAAATTCCTCAAAAACTCTGACATCTCCACCAGGTGTCTGAAAAAGACATTTGGGTCAGTGTGGGTTTGTTTCTTTTGTTGGATACCATGTCCTCATTAGCTGTTTAATTTTATTCTTTTCAAGTAGCAAGAGCTTGAGGAAAAAGTCTGAAAAAAAAAAAATTCACAGGCACCTCAGCTGTCTGCTGTAGAAGTTAATATTAACTAAAACAATGAGTGTGCAAGTTCTCTTAAGCCTTCTAACTTTGGACGTTTTATGAGTCATTCTTAATGCATGTATCTAGTTTTGGCTTGTATCAATGATTCTCAGTTACACAGGCTACAACATACACATGACAGTAGCAAAACCAAACAAGTATGTGGAAACACATAGCTGTGCTACACATGGCTTCCTGGTCCAAATTAGTCTTGTAATACCAAAACCTGTATATTTTATTTTAATTAAAGGGTTTGTTATGAGAAACCCAATTGCAAACTTGCAGATTGTATTAAAAGCAAAACCAAAGATAGCCAAACACCTTAGCATTTATTATAAAGATGTGTGAAAAAATCTTGGTAAGTTAGGGTATAGTTACAGGAATGAGTGATTTAAACAAACAAACAAACAAAACACCAACCAAACACACAATCCCCAAAAACCAGCAATCAAAAAAGTGCCTTACAATGTGGAGTTTTTTGACTCGCTTTGATTTTTCTATTATTCAGTATCATTGCAATGTGTACTGAGTTCATTTGTAGTCAGATGGTTTAAAACTGTGAAAAACTGAAAAAAACTTTTAAATACAGGTTCCTCAAAGTCAAGACATAAGTCAGTTTTTCTGAGGAGGGTTATTTTGCACATGCATTTTGAAAAGTTTACAAGCAGTGATCTCCCTGGGTGTGGAGTCTTGCAGTAAACTTCCCTGGCATTGCAACTTTCAGATTAAAGTAGTACAGTGTTTACTTACAAATCTGCTTCTGAAGATTATTGGGAAGCTATTACAGAACGTATTCAGCAGTGTGAGATCATTATGTATTAAAATACCTGTTACAGCAGAAGGACTCAGATCTGGTTTTTAATAGACTTTAAATTTCTGTAGTAGAAAAACAAGCTGATTTTCCAAAACCTGCATTCTTATTAAATTCAATTTGTTGATACCGATACTGTAAAAACCCCACTAGTATTTTTATTGTTTCTCTGTATGTGTGAAGAGGGGGAGACGCATTGCCTATAAAGCCTCCTCTTGATTTGTTGGAAAGCGTGTCTAGATTTTAAACCTCAGTGGGCTTCCGTGAAAAACGCTGGACTTGAGAACTTGTTCGTTCCTGGTCGTCCAGAGGTACCAGAGTCCACTGATGCGCGAACATTGCAAAGTCTGCTGGTGCTCTCATACAGCAGAGGGCTTGTACTGTCACCCTACTCCTTGGAGTAGTTGAGCATCTTGCTCTGAACTTCTGTTGTGTGCATGTGTAGAAAAACAAGTACGGCAAACATTTGTTATGCTAGCAGTGTCTTTGTTAGTGTGGTTTGGGGCACGACACTGTGCTTTTGCTGACAAATTAGTGTCATAACGTACTTCTTAGATCATTCCCCCTATCCCAGCAGAAGTCCCTGTGGGCTCTCCTTTCCACCAGTATTTTCCTTGTATGAGTTAGACTAATGTGCCCATTTGCATTTTTTCAGGACCCAGGCTCCTCTACATTTTGCATTTCCTCCACTAACTCTGCTGTACACCATTTCAAGAAAAAAGCTGGCAAGACCAGTGATGTATGCAAATAAAAGTGTAAAATAACATAAAATAGAAAAAAGCCTTGTGAGAATATAGATAAAAATAAGTAATGTCTTGACTGCAATACATATGATAAACATTTTTTCCTTTACAGGTTTAAAAATGCCTGACCAGAAAGATATTGTACACAGAGCCCACTGTATTGAAAAACTACTCTCTGAGAACAATTTCCAAGATATTGAAGATCATCTTAAAGAACTTGAAGATGTTGATATGACTGTAGAATATCTTCAGGGGACAGAAGTTACCAAGGCTGTATACAGAGTACTCAAGAACTGCCCTTCCCTAGAGTTGAAAAAGAAAGCAAAGCGGTTGTTATCAAGGTGGAAGGCACTTTACAAGAATGACTGTGTTCAGTCAGTGCAAGTTAAAAAGTCAGTTCCTCTGTATGTGAAAGAGGAAACTGAACATCTTGACGTGATTCCTAGAGAGGAGTTGCTGTCCGACAGACCAGGGCAGCAGGATGCATTAGATGCTACTAATTTTAAAATTTTGGTTCCATCGCAACCTGTTAGAAATGTGGTATGTAATGACACAGAAGGCAGCACTAATCTGCTTTCTTCTTTTGAGGAGCAAAACACTGATAATGAAGATTCTAAGCCTCTTGTTAATGAAGCAAGTCTGCAGCAGGATCCGATGAGAGCTCTGAGGCATAAATGCACGGATCTTCTTCATGAAGCTTTGACTGGTTCTGCCAAAGATGAAGAAACGGATAGATGGCTGGAGCTAGCTAAAGAAATCGAAGGGCATGTTTTTGCTCTGCATGCTAAAAGTCACAAAAAGTACAAAAATTGCATCAGAAGCAAAATCTCTAACTTGAAGAACCCTAAAAGTTGCCACTTAAAGCATAACCTTTTTTCAGGGACATTGAGTCCAAAGGCTTTTGCTGAAATGACGGTGATGGAAATGGCCAGCGATGAACTGAAACAGCTCAGGGCTCTGTACACAGAGTCATCTGTGCAGGAACATCAGCTTCCACAAGCTATTAATGGCACGCAGACAAACAAAATAAAATGTAGGCGCTGTGAAGAATTTGATTGCACTGTCACTATGATCGCCAGAGGAACTCTCTTTCTTCCAGGTTGGGTGCGAAACACAAATCCAGACGAACAAATGTTGACTTATGTTATTTGTAATAAATGTGGAGAACAGTGGTATCACAGCAGATGGATTTGTTTGTAACACTTTACTAAGTGGTTACTTAGAAGCTTAAATACAAGAAGGTATCTCTGCTGAAACTATATAATGTAAAATCTTGTGTGAATATTATGTAGACACTGCCACTAAAAAGTGCAAAATTAGTTTTAAAAAATTGCAAAGTTATTTTTGAAGCTTACTGGAATAAATCTATGTGAGTTTTTAAGTCATGTCAATGTCTGTGGTTTTTAAGTCATGTCAATATGTAAAGAAATAGAAGAAAAAAGGGAAAATGTTACAGTTGTGTCTGAGCAAGGAATATTCATGAGTAAATTCATTAAAAATCGTACAAGTGCTGCATTTTTGTTAACCTGAGGTACTGAGGACTTGGAATTAGTATTATCTTTGGCAGGAGTTCTTTCATAGAAACATAGGTTTCATTTACAGTAAATGAACTATTTCCAAAGCTGCAGTTTACATACTTCTGTGCATTGCAGAATGTTCAGCATGGATTCCCTCCTTAATTAAATCACTTTTTGCATGTTAAATGTTAGATTATTGAGTGGCTTTGAGAAGCAATGTCTAACAGGAAGAAAGAAATGAAAAATAGAGTGTAAAGGGGAAGAAGGCATCTAGAAAATTAAAGCAAAAATAAAATTCTGCTTTAGGTTTTTATAGCTGTTGGGAGGAAAATAGGAGTTGTGACAATCTATTAGTTTGCAGTTCAGATTTGCAGTAAGAGGATGTGTCCTGCAACTGTTAGAAATTAATGCAGGATCAGACAATGGTTTATTTCAGAAAATTACATAAATACATGATTAAATTTATCTTTGTTGAATAAATAAAAGCATGAGGTTAGTAGGAGTTAATCACTTTATGGATGGATGTCCTCACTTGCAGTGAGACATCTGTCCTGAACTGAGCAAATGAATGGGGTTTTTTTATATAATGCAGGTTACCCAGGAAAAAAAAATCAATAGAGAAAAATCTAATAACTAAAGTTTTTATGCATGTTGTTGTTCCAGAATCAACAAAATTTCCACTGGCTGTATAGTAGAAGCATTTATTTTTTCAAAAAATACCACCTTAGCATTCTTCTCAGTCAAGTAATAGCCCTGTTGTGTTTTTTTTCTGGAAAACTTCAAGTGAATTCAAAATCAGCTATCATGGAATTGTCAGGGTTGGAAGGCACCTTAAAGATCATCTAGTTCCAACCCCCTGCCACGGGCAGGGACATCCCCCCCTAGATCAGGCTGCTCAGAGCTGCATCCAGCCTGGCCTTAAAAACTTCCAGGGATGGGGCTTCCACCACCTCTCTGGGCAACCTGTGCCAGTGTCTCACCACCCTCATGGGGAAGAACTTCTTCCCAGTGTCCAATCTGAACCGATCCATCTCCGGCTTTAATCCGTTCTGTTTAGTCCTATCACTACCCGACATCCTAAAAAGCCACTCACCAGCTTTCTTGTAGAATACTCTGAATGGAGTCTAATATATCAGAAGTCAAGGAAATGTTTCTTTCCTGAATGGGGAGAACCACCCAAGTCTGTGTATCTTTCACAGCTGTCTGTCGGTCTGTAGAAGACTATGTTCATAGTGTGTGTCTGTATTTTGGTTTCTTGAGTTTGGTTTTTGAGTTACTGTAAATATTTAAGTGAGAGGAAATGGGCCTTGCATTGAGTCCTAATTTTCTGAGCACGTGAACATGTCAGATCGCAGACCCAAGGAAATGCAGTGAAGAATAAGTCCGCCCTGCCCGAGAGGTTAGGTTCTTGCAGCAAAGCACCAGTACTCCTAACGTAATGAGTTTTCTTAGAGCACAGAGGAGCTGGTGAAATGGGTCAATAAATTGTCCACGTCATGCTTCAGGCATAAAGTTTCACCCTGTTGTATAAGCACAGTAAAACTACGTACTTCACATTGCAACAAGGTGTTGGAGGCTGTACTTCATGGTCTGAGCCAAGAGCCCTGCCGAGTGTTTGCTGTAGGAATCAAGGGCAGTTCCTGCGCTCATCGGGCTGTTACGTGGCCGAGGCTGGTCAGCTTCTCTGGGCTAAGGGCCTGGCCCAGAGCTCTTCAGCCACATGGCCTGTCAGAGTTAGGGCCATGTGATGAGAAAATCACTTCTGGTTAACTAAAAGCCAGCCGGGACTAAAATTAAAAAAAAAGGCAAGCCTTTGTGTGCAACCCGATGTTACAAAGAGGCACTTAATATTATTCTGCTGAAAAAACCAAACATCGTTTCAAGTCTGTGAAGTGTTAACTTTAAAGGGGTGTGATTTGCCGTGGCGTTACCTAGATTTTTATCACATGAAAATGTGTGATTTAGTGGAATTGCTCTGATGTAAAACAAATATTAAAGCATTAGGCCAGACCTCCAGCATTCAACTGTGTAACATCCGACCTTCCCTCTCTGCCCTTACGCCTGTGCTGGGATTGGTGCCCACAAGTAGTCCTGCTTGCTTAAAGTATTATTTTTAGCCTTCCATAAAACCATAGGAAAGCAAACACTTCCATGTTACTGTTTTAAAGTACACCGAGTTGCGTGCTGTCATTTTGGAGGTCATGGTCCTCTGGAGGAGAGCTCTATGCCAGCATGTGCAGTATCAGAACACTGTGGCAGGAGTCTTTATTTCAGCTGTGAACAAAGGACACTTAAAAATAATTTCTGCCTGACGATGGTTTTGAAGCCATTCCAGTAATGTGCAGCTCACGGGGAGTTTTGTCTTGGCAAAGGGAAATGCTGCAAGGCGTGGACAATGTTTTTGACGAAATGTATCTCAAAGGTAAAATTTGTAGCCATAATACTGCTTAAGTTGGTGTAATGCGTAACATAATTTTCCTTTGAACTGCCCATTACTAAATGTGTAGTGCAGAGCCGTATGCCCCAACATGACTGCGATTTTCAGCAGATCCGTATTTACTGAGCAGCTAAGAAAACGTCAGCAGCGGATATCTTAAGATTTTTCAAATCATTAAGCAGCCCTGCCTCACTGTGGATCTGAGTGAGCTGTGCGTGCAGCAGCAAGGTGGTTAAACCTTTCACATCTCGCCCTTTCTTAGATATGGAAATAATAAATTATATTTACAAACAACTGCAGTTGCAGCTTACTGTCTAGAAAAATAACTATCCTTTTTACAACTATCCCTTAATTTTCTTCTGTCTCATTCCAACTGAGAGCTGCCAGAACTCTTATGGCAAGTCCTTGGTACCCTCGCAGTTGTGAACTCAGCGTTTTAAAGTAGTTTTCTATGGTCATACACTGTGAATGGGCATTCCTCCATTGCCTTCCTTCCCAAGAACAATTGTACCTGAGAGCTGGCTTTGTAATGAATCCAGTTAAAGCTAGACATTAAAAGATGAGAATGTATTTGTAAATTTAGTGAAATCCAATAATGGTGGAAAGAATTTTTATTCCTATTGCAAGAGATGGATCACTTACCTTTACTCAGGAGTTAACTACCCTAAGGTGCTAGCTCCTGGCTCACCACACACATAGTTCCTAGCTTGTCAGTATTACCTAAAAGCCAGGCAGAAAATACTCTCCTGCGTGCCCAGGACTGGGGCAAGGAGGAGATCTTGGAATACTGGCAGAAAGGACTAGAAAGTATTGGGAGGTGGGGAGAGTGAGCTGGGTCCATTGTAAGTATGCTGAAGAGACAAATCTATAGGAAATGAGGCTTTGATGTTCCAGACTAGGGCAAAAAAAGCTCATCTGGGTTTGGTTTTACTTTATGCCTAGCTCATGCTAATAAATGTGCTGCCCAGAGTTTCACATTTAGCGGTTAGCGAAGCTTCACACAAACCTGTGAATTACTGTATTACCTTCTTGATGATCTTGTGCTGTTGGTTATTTTTGTCTAACGCAGCTCATTACCACATTGGCCATTTTTTCATGTGTGTTTGTATCCAATCCTTGTTACTTGAAAAGTTTCATAGAAAGCAGATGTCATGTGTAGCGTCAACCACCACTATATATCAGAACAGTCTGCAGGCATGAAGCACCAAGTAACAAGAGATGGTCATTTGAGTAAATCATTGCTCTTATCTAAAAAGGTGTGGTCATAGCTGCCCTAAGCAAAATACTGCTCCAGGTCGCAGTTTGTCAATAGGTTATGTTTTCCCTACCCAGATTGTGTAACTGCACAGGCTTAAAATGTTTGACTGGATAAGATGGTGTGCTTTGGCCCAGCATGGCTTGGAAAAGTCAACTTGCAACTACAGAATATATGGGCCAACAGGAGAGCCTAGATTACTGGAGCAAAGGGAATATTAAGATTCCAGAAACCAGAATAAAAGGAAAGCTTTGGAAAAGTGAGAATTTTTTTTATGTTGTTGAAGTTGTCTTTTTTTCAGTCTGTTCCAGATGGGGAAAAGATCTCTTAACTTTTTTAAGAGGAGACAATTAATTTGGTATGATCTGGTAAGATCTGCTCCACAAAGGAGCGTGACATTAGAGGTGATCCACACAGACATAGGACAAATGTATGCCGAGAATGGTTAATCTCTCTTTGTTTTCACGGGGTTTTTCAGAGATACTCTAAGTTGAGCTGCTGCTTGAATCTTATGATTTAGTAGTAGCAGTGAGGTCTTAAATGTAGATTGCTCTCGAAGCTCAAGCAGCCTGTAGCTGCAGGACTTGTAATCCCAGAATGGCTATGATTCTACGATTCTATAATACATGTTTTACATGAGAGCTAAATTAACAATGAATTTTGCACAATTTTAAATGCAAAAGCAAAGTTATTATGCTGAGAAGTGCTCTATTAATTGGAGTCAATGTTGCTCCCTTAACACCAGTGACAAAACTCCTTCTGGTTCCTAGAGATCCACCACCGGATCCATTTCATTTATTTTTGTTGAGGGTCGTTTGTATCTTCCTCATTACCCTCTTACTGCAGCACTTTTCAGGGAGGTGCTCAGCTGCCATTTGTTGTTTATAGCTGCTTTTATAAGATAAAAAGAAATTTGTGGTGTTTTTTGTCTATTTTAAATGTGCTCCTTTCAGTCTGCAGTGCTATGTATGTTTGTTACTAAAGCCAAGAACTGCAGCTCTTTAAACAAAAAAAGAACGGCTCTTTTTCTGGAAAAAAAAAGTTACCTGGAAACATGCTGTGGTTAAGAGCGAAAATGTTGAATTTCAGTCCTTCAGGGAATCTTCAGGGTGTAATGACCCAGTTCATTGAGTGCCTGGAAGATAAGGAAAGAAACAAGAGCACTTTGATAATTTCTTGGATTGCTTGGTGGCTGGCTCGCTGCATTCTGGTATTAACAGAGCCATAAAGGCAGATGACTTCATATCCCCTTATTTTGTACTGCTGTAATTCAGCCAGGAGATGACAAAGTCATGTTTCATTGAGGCCGTGTCATCACTTGCCAGGATGGGACAAAGTCTCCTTGCCAACTACAGACGGTAAAAAAGCATTATTCACAAGCTCTATTATAGGAGAGCTTTGCTGATACAGAACTTTCTCATACACGCTCAGAAAATTGCCCTTTATTTCCCATTGGGACGTTATTTGTGCCATTTGCTGGCATGTGACATGACAACAACTACCTCTTCAGGACTACAGCCCTGTGAATAAAATCCTCAGGGTGCAGAGTCAGCATTCAGTGAAACGTGCGCGTGAGCGAGCAGCAAGGGTGGGTTGCTGCGCAAGAGGAGGCGAGCCAGGAGGGGAGGGTGGATGACACGGTGTGCAGGGACATTGGCTTCAGCAAGGAGAGTCACCATCCCACTGCAGCCAGATGGGCAGTCCCGGTGACAATAGACAGCCAAAACTTTGGTGAGCACCACAGGAGCCCGTGGGGAGGAGGCCGTGCTGAGGTGGGGCTGGCTGTTGAATAAGGGTTGGTGGTTGAGGTGAGGTGCAGGACTGGAGCCATTGGGCTCAGACGAGGCCCTAACCAAAATGTGGCTCTGGCTGGCAGCGGGACCCTGAGGCACATCCCCACCAGCCCTGCCCCAGCCCTGCTCATCACCATCAGGACAGTCAGCAGCACCCACCATCGGGACCCTATGCTGCCTGCAGAAGTTGAATTGGGAGTCATTTTGCTGCACATGTTTCTTAGCTGGGCATATTCTCTTCTGTCTGTTCCTAAGAACTGGCAGGTCTGCTTCATGTGACCACCCCTATCAGTGGTGTTATTTGTTCTACAGTTTTTTCATTGTTCTACAGCAACTATTGGTTTTGTTGCATACATGAATATTATTAACAGGGTGGACACGAGGGAAAAGGGCCTTCAGTTCCTGATACTGTTATGCCTGTAAAATCATCCGTGGTTACAGCACGGTCCTTTTCTATTTTCTTACATGTTTCCCTGTGAAATAAATAAAAATACATCTTATTTCAGAAGTTTAAAAGTTTTGTTTCTAACTAGGATTTTAAAAATTTGAGGGACTTGGACAAGCTGGAGAAGTGGGCCCTTGTGAACCTCATGGTGTTCAACAAAGTCAAGTGCAAGGACTGTTACCTGGGTCAGGGAAACCCCTGGCATCAATACAGGCTGGGGGATGAAGGGATTAAGAACAGCCCTGCTGAGAAGGGCTTGGAGGTGCTATTGGATGAAAAGCTAGACATGAGCCAGCAATGTGCACTCACAGCCCAGAAAGCCAACTGTATCCGAGACTGCATCAAAAGAAACATGGCCAGCAGGTCAAGGGAGGTGATTTTGCCCTTCTGCTCTGCTCTGGTGAGACCTCACCTGGAGTACTTTGTGTTCAGCTCTGGGGCCCCCAACACAAGAAGGACATGGACCTGTTGCAGCAGGTCCAGAGGAGGGCCACAAAAATTATCAGGGCTCAGGAACACCTCTCCTATAAGGACAGGCTGAGAGAGTTGGGGTTGTTCAGCCTGGAAAAGAGAAGGCTCCAGGGAGACTTTATAGCAGCCTTCCAGTACTTAAAGGGAACCTATAAGAAAGATGGGGACAGACTTTTTTAGCAGGGCCTGTTGCAACAGGACAAGGGGTAATGGTTTTAAACTAAAAGAGGGTAGATTCAGACTAGAAAGAAGAAAGAAATTTTTTACAGTGAGGGTGATGAAACACTGGAACAGGTTGCTCAGGGAGTTGGGAGAAGTCCCTCCGTGGAGACATTCAAGGCCAGATTGGATGGGTGTCTGAGCAACCTGATCTAGTTGAAGATGTCCCTGCTCATTGTAGGTGGGTTGGACTAGATAACCTTCAAGGTTCTTTCCAACCCAAAGTGTTCTATGATTCTAAATTTCCTTAAATGTACAGAAGTGTCTTGAGAACCAGTGTTTGTCTCAAGAAAAAAAGACTGTAGCTTTATCTGACAAGGTACCAAGTGCAAAATACAGTCATTATTTTCTCCACTTCTAAATGTGTTCTAAATTGTTTTTTAAATTACAAAATAATGCCATAACTGATCAGAACTTAGGTCTCAGAATTGTCATCAATTAAAAAAACCCCTCCAGGATTTACTTGTATTTTACTTAAGCATCGGATGAAAACACATCCCAAGAAAAAAATACTTACAAATTTTCCAAGTCCAGCTTTGTTAAATAAGAATAGGTCTAACATCATCAGATTTGCCACTAGCGTGGACTGCTTTTTTTATAATCCTGCTTCTGTCAGTAGGAGACATTTCCTTTTGATGGTACTGAGATCTTGTTTTCCATTCCTTGGGCCGTGTTGTAAATCTGACCCAAAATAAGATGACTCTGCAATTCCAGCCTGATTGTATCTCCCCTTATGACAGGGAGCATGTGATGACTGCTAAAGCAAATTGTGTGTATTTGGAATGCTCTTTCCTTACGCCTGTCATTGCCTATTTCTCTTGATGATGTGGGAACCTCTTTAAATACACTTAAATAATTTCTGCTCTTTTAATTTTAATTACATTTTACCTTAACTTTGCAATAAATTGTAAGAGCACAGAAAAGTCTATCACCGACTTCTTTAGTACTTCTTTTCCTGTGATCTTGCCTACACAGTCAAGTTGACGTTATTCTGGATTATATAGTTTAGTGGCTATGACAGTACTGAGTTGACAGCTAGACTCGATGATCTTAGAGATCTTTTCCAACCTTAATGATTCTGTGATTGATAGAATTTCATAGAATGGCCTAAGCTGGAAGGCACCTTAGGGATCATTTAATCCAGCCTCCCTGCCACCAGGGACACCACCTCTCGACTAGATCAGGCAACACATGGGGACCGAGCGGGAATCGAACCCGCGACCTTGGCGTTCTTAGCGCCACGCTCAACTGACTGAGCTAACTGGCCCCCTAATTCTATGAATTACTACCCAAAAACCCCCAAACCTGTCCGACTGCTCTTTAAAAGTATACTGTGGGTTTTGGTTACTTCCTTTATTGACACACAAATATCTTTAAATAAAGTAAGTCACTGTGAAGTGAGGCTCTCTCACCATCGTGAGTTTGCTCACATGGACCCGTGGATGTGGAGCCAGGTGACTGCCTTTAATAAATAACCCTGACCTTCAAATACTATATAAAGGCGTTTTAAAGGTGAATAATTCAACCCCCACCC
>NW_009735532.1:0-6454 GCF_000703405.1 Apaloderma vittatum | reverse complement strand
AGGGGAAGGGAGGGGAACTTCTTAAAAGACATTTTAAATGTTAGAAATGGTATTAAAAAATCATTTATTCCATTGATCTTTAAATCTTCTAATGCTGTTATTGTCAAGCATTTCTTCAAGTATCTTTAATTGGAATAATGTGAAAAGCAAAGACCATTATGGTAAAATGAGAGGTTGGTGACTTGTGCTCATGAACTTGTTAACATTTAGAACATGATAAAATTCTCTTGGCCCTTGTTCAGTCTTATTTCTTGTAACACATTCTGACAGGTTTGCATGAATTTGAACCTGTGCTGGAGACCTGAGACACTCACTTTACTGGACAATTGTCTAAGACTTGGGGTCATACAGGTAAGCTGAGGTTTATTTTCTTAAGGTCTTCTTAAGGACTATATATTGTGTTTGTATTCTCATTAAAGTGCACCGGCCCATGTGTCTAATAATAAACACTACCGATTCCCTGGATAAACTGCTGGTTTATCCTGTGATTTCTAGTGGCTTTTCTTATCTGATCTCTGCTCGTGCATGGTGGGTTTTTTTTCCCCTCTGATCTCTTTGTCGTTATTATACATTTCACAGGTTGCCAAATGAAGGCTGGACTCAAATAGCACTTCCTTTTGAAGGTTTGATTGCTTGATTTGGGGACTTAAAAGTTCTTGACTGGCTCACAATTCAATGACTGGGGTTTTTCTCCTTCAGTATTACATGCATTTGTGTACGTTCTTTCTCTGGTCTTAAGTATAGTGATATATTCACACACATTGCATATTTCATAAACACGGAAATGGGAAAATTTGGAAGATCATACTGTATACGGATTTATGTATTTATGTGTATTATCACAACTTCCAAATCACTCAAAAATTTCTAAAAATTCACTAGATATGAGTTTTATTTTTCTGTCAATGAAAAGAAACATATGAGCAGTTGCTGACATATCAGACTTCATATTGCCACATTACTTCTATTGGTGAAAACCCCCAAACAATTACAATCTAAAGTTAAAGCAACTGAAAACTTCACTAAGCTGTCAGATATATCAGATACTGCTAAAAACTTCTTGTCCTAGCAGTTTTTGTCTGCGCAATTTCACACGGAAATTTGAATGAGAAGGGTTTATACGTGGGGACAGCAGGCAGGAGTGGTTTGGTGCAGAGGAGGGTAGTGATTTGGTAAATCAGGTTAGGACTGTCAATTGCTACATCGAGTAAATGTGGAAAGATGGTGGTGATAGTTGTGAGAGTTGTGGACAAACAGGAGGCAGGTCTGGTATTGCTGGTGGTGCTTGGAGGATGGGAAGAGATGGCAGGCAAGAGAAAAAAAAACAACTGTCAAGAGTAGTAGAGTCACTTTGAAGCTGATGACAAAAGCCTTGAACCTGATGTGGAAAGATAAGATGGAGCAATAGTGTTAAAAATGTTCTTATTTGCTGTGAGGGTCATATGAAAATTTGCTAGTCCTCCCCTTGCTAATGTTTAAGGTGATATAAGTAGGTGCAGTTTCAGTGTCAAGGAACTTCAGACAAAATTCCTGGCCTCTTCTCTCCATTTTTATTTTCTTACATTCTGTTATATGTAAAACACAGCAGTACATTCTCCACTGTGCATAGGCTAGGCAGATGCAATGTTGGTTTAAGAAAGCTTACCTGAGTCTACGGTTGTCTACTTTGCTTTAAGAGTTCTGATCCACATACACCCCTTTGAAATTAGTCCAGTGTCCAATAATTCCCCTCTTTAGTTCTGTTTCATACATTTGTATATTTGCTGAGCAACTTTATGTCATTTTTTGACTGAAAATGTTTTCACAACTGTCAAGCAGCGTAAACTGTTTCTGGATCCAGTGCAACTGCTGTGTGAATGGGAACAGAATTCAGACTCTTAGGCAAAGACCGAAAGCTTAATTATTATCCTGATCTAATGAAGGTAACTGTGAATCTGATTATAATAATACTGAATTACTGGAATAGTACCTCTGAAAACACATGTTAACAATGCAGGTCCCTGGTCACTGTCTCCTATTGTATCCCATGTTTTTATGTGAGACTGACAATGCAATGGTAAAACTATGTGGGTATAGTTTTCGCTGTGATTAAACAAACTCTTGCTGGATCTTTTTGACATTCAGCTGTTACTGAAGATGTTAAAGCAAAAGTAAATGTACTAATCATTGGTAACAAAGCAGCCTAATCCACACTGACCTACAATTTGTTTAGGATCCTTTGGAGCAACAAAGAGATTAAAGTATATAAAAAAAAGAAGAGGTAAACAGTGGGTCAGAGATTAGAAGTGAAAAAGGAAAAGGCTGGCTTCCCCCAGACCACACACTGATAGTGGACCTTTAGTTAGTGATTGTTAGAAAATGTTTCATGTTTCATTTTCCCCCAGAACCTTAGAAACAGAAGGTTTGATTGGCACTTGTCATGGCTGATAGAGAGACGAAGATGCTTTGGTAAAAAGGAGAGGGAGGCAGCCGTGTCAAAAGCAAAAGTAGTCAAAGGATGATTCCTCCTTTCTGTGGTTTTGTCTCTTTCTAAATTATTCAAATCTGGGTGGCATCTTAGGATAACTGGCATTTTGACACAGCTTAAAGGATTGTCTCACTAACTCTATTGAACTAAGTCTGCCATCCTTTTTAAAAAAAATTATAAAGAGGCAGATCTTCTATAATCTGATATGTATACAAACCAAAGGCAGCTTGATGCAGGCGTCTTAAATATTTGGGAGGGGGGAGCAGCAATTTTATCCATTTTGTGACTAATTGTCTTCTGCATCCATCTGCAAGAATGCTACTTATTGGTTTAAAAAAGCCTTTATTTGATTTTCTTTAGAATATCCATAGTTATTTGCAATGCATCTGGTGGTTAAAAATCCAAGTTGGGCCAGCTGGATTAGAATCAACAAACATAGGAAATTTTCTCAGTAGAAAGAAGGTACCTCAGTAACGGGGAGTCTCTTCTATTGATGGTCATCCTGATTATGGATTTTTCTTTTAGGGGCAATTTTCTTTCTTTCTTTTCAGAAAAGGACCGTGTCCCCCCTTAGTGCTTTGTCTGAGCCACGCTGGCTGGCGTAAATGGGCTCCCCAGGGTTAGGAGCTCCTCTGTCATTCTAAGTTGCCATTTTATGCCTTGGTGTCCTCTTCACTTATCCATAACCAAAGACAAATCCTGCTCACTTTATTCACAGGAATCACCCACTGAAATAAATAATTGCATAAATTTAGCAGGATTAGACGTCCGGTAACATTTTGCTCTTAGCTTACTAAAATGATTCAGCAAAGCTCATGCTTCCCACAGAGCTACAACCATTGCAATTAGCTGTAGTCAGCAGAAAAAATATCATCTTGGTCCCTGTATTGGTGCATTTGCTCTGAGCTCCTAGCAAGCCAAACATTATCCTTGGTTATCTGGCTCAGTTTTTTAATTTCTAGTGAAGAAAATATTTTGTCTTCTGAAAGAGTCAGCTGCATTGGGCAGACTGCTTGCACACAGGATGCCCAGGGTATTTCACAGGTCCTTCATCCTCACCCAACTGTGACTGTCAGGCTAAAAGCTTCGTAATGGTCAGATTAAATTTTCATATGAAACTAACTGGTTAAGCACAAGTTTAATGATGAAATGCTGAACTCTAAACAGATTTGGCCATTGTTTGTTTGTGTTTTTTTTTCTAGAAGCCAGTTTAGCCCATAAGATGAATCTTTCAGACTTTTACGAACAGAACATGCACATCCATTATTTCAGACCATTATAACAGACCAAGATAGTTGTGAAAACTTTCTGGGGAGACAGCACTGGGAATGTAAGATAAACACCTTTTTACTTGATAGCAGAAGTAAGAACACTCAATGCACTATTGCATCATGTTTTTCTTAACTGTTCACCAGGGGAGGGACAAAAGACCTGCACACCTTGTCCCTAATCTTTTTTTTGTGTGTATAATTTGAAACAATTCTTACTATTCATACCTTTATGTGTGACTTACCTTTTGTCATTTAGCTTTATAAGAACCAGTTGAAGATTCATCTGAAGAGACATAGAGCTTTTACATTGAAGGTGGGGTTTATGAACTCTGCAGAAGGCCTACTTGAGACTTTTCATGTAGACTTTGGTAGACCTCCCAACCTGGATTACAGAAGCCCCCAAGATGCAAAGCAGTGATAGGAAGAAGAGGAAAAAGAAGAACCAAGTCCTTCATATTAATTCAAATCCCTTTTGCCAAGGTACTGAAAATATGATGGTCTCTGGCTTTCAGGATTATGTGTTTTTATGTCTGAGCTTGTGTTTGATTCCAGACATCAAATGGGAAGAGGGTAGCCGCACCACTAGAAACAAACACTTGTTCCTACTCTATTACATTGCCATACTTCAAACATGTTTGTGGCTATCAAATAACCCTTAATCAACAGGAATACACTTCTGAAGAACATGTCCTCTGCAAAGTGATAGTTTCCATGATAGCAGAAGAGACACAGGGAGTCTATTTTCAAAACTAAATAACACACTCAAAACCTGCACAAGCCTCCCTTTTACACAATTGAACTTATTTGTGTATATTAAATAATTGGACTGTCATGTACAATTGCCCTGAAATTCTGAATCTGCACTAGTGACGTGCATGGTAGTTACAATTTTTCTGCATGTGCCGTTTAAGGTGCTTTGCCGTATAAGCCTGACCCAAAGAGTTTCAAATGCACTGCTTCATCTAATTAGAACTAAAAACATCCTTGTTGATGTCACCATGTGCTGGCAAATAGGAATTACATCCTGTAATGTGTAAGTCTTCACAGGCTCTGGTATTAGGTCCCAGATTTAAATTAGACTGCAACAAATAAAACAAAATGCTGACCGACCAAAATATCCTAAACTGGAATTATTTGTCCAGATTGCTGAAATCAGTGGCCTTAAAGTGCTGACGGTATGATCTGTATTTCCCTCAAACTGTGAAATTAGATTCCTTTTATGGATCCATCACGGTAGTATTGAGCCATTAGATACATCATACTACACTTGTCAGCCAGCCTTCCCTGTTCATTGGGACTGTAAAGCATATTAAGCAGACAATAATAGTACCCTTCAGGATGATTAGGTTGTCAAGTTTTCCAGTTGAATAATGTACTTTACTCCTGTATCCCACAGGCAGCACAGGCCTTCTTCAAAACCCAGGTCCTCCCTGCTCCACTTGCAGAGTGGTGGCAGGGACATTTCTTTCTCCTCTGCTGTCGACTTTCCTTCTCCAATTCTCCTAGTGTGGTACCTATGAGAGTCAGCACAGATGCCAGGTCTTCATCCAGCCACGCTTCGTCCTGCAGTGCCAGTTCCTGGAAAGAGGCTGAAATGTGCTGGCAGGCTGCAGAGTCACAATGTGGAGTGAAAAGAGAGTTGTTCAAACAACATCTAATGGACTTAATCCCCGCTTCCTGCCCTTTCAGGATAACAACTCAGTTTCAAAGGCAGTGCAAACTAATACACAACTCGTAGGAACAATTTGACAAAGTTAAAACATCCATCAGACTGAAACTGGTGGCAAATGAAAGTCTCTCAAGAGGCTAGAAAGGTGAAAAACAAGTTTCTCTTGTGAATCTTTCAGTTGACCCAGTGACCTGCAGCCTGGCCATGGCCAGACATGCAAAATGCAGCCTGCCCAGAGAAGGTCCCTGCCCTCCTGGCCTCAGCAGCCCAATTTCCTTGCTGCATGTGCTAAGACCTGGGCAGCTCTGGAACTGTTTTGGTGTCATGCAGGGAAAATTGTATATGGATGCTCTAGATACTAAATTTAACTTAAGTGAGACCGAATTTGCATCCCACTCTGTTTCCTCTTCAGTGGCCAATTTCAGGGATATCATCCTTCTGCTTACCTCTTTTAGTAGCTCCTCCTTTGATTTGGTTGTATCTGTATGTCCTGAGTTTAGCTAAAAACCCAGTCCTGTTTAGTGATTTTTACTTTTCAGTTTAGTTTCTTCTAAAAGGCTTCACTTTCTGAAGTTAGAAGCATGATTTTTGCAGACAGTGTGTGCTACTAGCAGTGATAACACCTGATGTTTACAGTTACTGCCTGGGACTGAGATGCAGAAAAGCTTATACTTATTCCTATAGTGACCAAGGCCACTGCTGGCTCTTGTGTGCCACGCTGGGGGTGCCGGGTAGTAAGAGGGGTCACAAGGAAGTACCACCGGGGGTTAATAGACAGGACAGGTGACCAACGAGAGTATTCCAACCCATATACGTCATATGTAGTATAAATTGAGTGATCACGAGAGTTTCGCCCTTCTTTGCCCCTTTTCTGCAATGGCCGGTGTCCAGAGAGGGCTCCATCCGATCTCCTGCTTTTGATCTGAATTCTGAGTTCCCGAATCCAGCTCCCTGTATCCAGCTCCCGCCGCCGCTGAGCCTGGGGCTTCCCCAGTGCCTCCTGCTCTGCAGGATTAGTGGTGATTGCTATCGGAGGAGGGAGTCGGG
>NW_009735531.1:0-29991 GCF_000703405.1 Apaloderma vittatum | reverse complement strand
GCTGCTCTCCAACAGGTCAGTCCCTAACCTACTCTGATATATGGGATTTTTCTTTCCCAGATGCAAGATTCTACACTTGCCCTTGTTGTATGTTCTCCCCTCCTAACTCTCCAGCCTGTCTAGGTCTCTCTGAATGGCAGCACAGCCTTCTGGTGTGTCAGCCACTCCTCCCAGTTTTGTGTCATCAGCAAAATCGCTGACAACGCTCTCTAATCCCTCATCCAGGTCGCTGATGAATATATTGAATACTACTGATCCCAGTACCGACCCCTGAGGGACTCCACTAGATACAGGCCTCCAACTAGACTCTGTCCCTTTGACTACAACTCTCTGACTTCTTTCCTTCAACCAGTTAACAATCCACCTCACTTCCTTATCAGTACAGCTTACAGCTTTGAGGTTAAACAGTAAAAGAAATTCTTATTCCGGTTTCAACTGTCCTCAAATATTTATCATGTTGTTCCAGAGAAACGTTACATGTGGATGTTGCGCGATACGTCCATCTTGGTCTTCCAATTGCTTTGAACACAATGTGCACACACAAGGTGCAAGCACATCCACATACCACCACAGAGGTCTCATGCTGTCTTCTAATACAACTTCTCTGTGATAGTAAAAGTCTAGGTAACTGATGTTTGACTGCAAAAGTATTTATGACAACATAACAAGGCAGTTCATTAAAAGTTTCTTGCATAAAGGGAAAATTACATTAACCAAGGTAATAAGTAAATCTGAAATTTGAGGCACTACTGAACACAATAGTATATGCCAGATATTCAAGAGATAGGAAATGTATGTGCTAAAACCTTTGTACAAAGAGTTAATTCAAGGGAAGGATGGAGTGACAGAGACCTTTTCTTAGGCATAACCAGAAGTAATCAGAACAGCACCACAATGATACTGGATGCTACTGTCCTTAGCAGCTATATGTCACTGCTTCAAAGTCCCTGCCTTTACTTGAAATACAAAGCTAGAAACTGAACAAACATTGAGACAAATCTGTACCTCCAGCCTCAACTAACGGGCCTTCTGGTTCAGAGCTGGACTACATTACCAAGAAACTGAGAGGCAGTAAGAAAGGTCAAGGGAAAAGTTAAGACTTCAGCATGTCCCCACACCATCTTTTTCCATAACTGTGTTTCTGACAAATGCCAGGACTAGATTACTCAGATGAAGGAGAAAAATATTTTAGTAGGAAAATATGTAATTGTCTCCTCAGCCTGTACCTCTTCACCCATATATTAGGTTGCACCATTGCCTCAGAGCACGCATGGAGGGGCTGCAAGCTATAGTGTCCCATCAGGGTCCCACTTAAAGGCCTCCCTCGTCTGTCCTAGAGCAGGGCACCAAACTGCTATCAGGTGTCTCATACCTGGGCTGTTCACCGGCGACCCAGTGCCAAATGTTAGTAGAGCAGCCAGGACACTGATAAACTCAGAACCTCCCTTTAACTTCCCTTGCAAGCCAGCCCTAATAGTTGAAACTGGCTGCAATCCTCACCTGTAATATTCGATATTCTTCCCAAGAAACACACAATTAACTATAATGGCTTTGGATATTCAGTATTCAGGGGAACTAGCTCTGTTGTCTGAGGGGAACTGTTGCCTGAGCTGTGATTCCATTTTCTGGTAGACTCCAGATCAATGGAGCATAGCACATGAACCCCTACGATCATTAATTATTTTTTAAAAAAACAAATCCACAAAACAAAAAACCCCACAGTATCTCTAAAACGTTATCAATGGCAGAAAGAGCAAAATAGCACATGGGATGCATGAGAAACTTCAGAACAAATCTTTTCTGCCGTAACATAGACCCACTAATTTTGTCTTTGCACAGTTTTAGAAATGTAGGCTTTATGCAGCCCTGAGCCCGTAATATCACTTCTTCTAAGAGCAAATATTAGAGATATAGAGAGCTCTACATCCAAGTGACAGGTCTTCATCCAAGTAAGTAAGAAAATGCTGCCAAATCTATTTCTATAATCTCAGTGATCTCATATGTTTTCATTAAACATATTAAATAAAATAAGAGATGAAAAGTGGCCTACTTATCCTACACTACAGTAATAGGAGGGCTTAATTTCTTAATATTTTCAAAATTAGTAGTATGCTAGAGGTATATAGTATGTTTTATAAACTACAGTAAGTATCTGTCAGAAGAATAGTCTCACTGAAAATTTTCACTATTATACTTAGCTGTTTGCATTCTCCTTGCAGCAGGGAGCCACAATCACATTTCTCTGTTCCAGACTTTGCACAAACACACAGCAAGATAGGGCCTTGCCTCACTGACTTTACTATCCAAGGTCCTATGGGACTGAAGTCAAGAACAGTGTTAAAACACAGTGCTAATATGGAGGATTAAAATCTTAAGCAAAGTCAAATCTTTTAATATGTTAGGGATAGCATTCTGTTCCCATAACAGTGGACATTCTGATTGCAAGAGCTATATTTGCTACTCTGTCTTACTTTTTTGTTCATTAAGAGAAATTAACGAAAAGAGAAAAAAGAGTGCTAGATATTATCTAAGTAGCATACAAAAACCTAAACTGAAACAAAGGATTTTCGCTCAGTGCACACAATCATTTACAGGAAAAATTCTCTATGGATACTTCAGCTTAGTGCACAAAGCTCTAAACACGGGAGTTCAGCGGGATGCACCATTGTAGGCATACAGCATTTCTTTGTCTCAGACTATTTCTTCCCTATCAGAGATCCTGACCCCACGTACTCAGTCCTCATGCACTCCTCATAATAGAATACCCTGGCAGCACTGTCACAAATGATTCATGAGCACTGGTTTCCTTCCTACACAAATCAATTCTGGAAACATACCCTTTGGTCTTGATGTTATCCTCCTGATGTTGTACTCGAATGACAGCAGCCATTCATTCATTTCTTCACAAGGTAGGAAGACGTGAAGCTATCAAAGAGAGCTGGCAAGAGCCTGTAAGGCCTCATTAAGCTTTTCTAGGCTTTGGGAATGAAGCCAAGAAAAAAAGCCATCAGGTTCCGATGTCTTTTCCTCACAACATTTTGTTCACGTTTAGATGAAATGCAACCAGTAAAAAAAAAAATAAAAATAAAAATAAATCCTTGTTTTCTTTTTCCTGCTTGCATTCCCCATGGACATTTCTGGCAGCTTGACAAAATAGTAACTGAGAACAAGCGCTGCAGGGCCAAGTCCCAGCTACACCTGAGCTCAGTGCAGGGAGTGCCAGGGAGCTGCTGGGACACCGAAGGGAGTAGCTGAAGTTCTACCCAGCCAGGCTGGCCTCTCCACCCCTGGTTCCCCAAATACTCCGCATGGAACACTCATTTTGGGTTTTGCACAGAACTGAGAAGGAGCTTCAGGAGCGTTAGGAGAGACAGGAAAGCAAGACGGTTTTCCTGGTGTAGAGGTGGCTCTATCAGCCTCTTCCACGGGCACCAGAACAACCTGGTGACAACTGCTGTAGTTATACAGGTGCATATTTTGCTTTATATTTCAGAAAGAGAATGACGAGAATTTATTCAGAAATTTCACATTTACTTTGAAAATTTAGCCCTGAAAGCCTTTTTTTTTTTTAATTCTGAAATTTAAAGCTATTCTTGCATCATAAGCACATAGGAACTGCCACCTTAGAGCAGGCCCCTCTAGACAGGTATCTTCTCTGAGAGCAGCCAATAACAGACACTTAGGGAATAGTAAAAAAATACAGGGCAAGCTTCTTTGATCTGCTTTACCCTCCAGAGAGGCAAGAATAAGCAGCCTACCTGGTATTCCCTCAGTGGGTGAACCATGGACTCACGCAAAAGGATAATGCAGCAGTTTGTTCTGTAACCTACCCCTTTTCTAGTAAATCTGACACTCTGTTTTCCGTTTGGAGAGCTACTGGGAGTTGAGCTGATCCTGCCACAGAAGTATCTTTTTTTAACAGTGAGAAATACTTGTTAATCAGTAATTGTCTACTCAGACCCCAGTATATTTGTAAAGTTATGGCTGTTTTGTCCTTTTTCCATTACGAAAGTAACCATTCGTGGTCACCACCCATTAGTTAATTGTTGGTGAGAAGAATTTCTCTACAAACTGAGGGCTGCTTTGTTTCTTTAGTAGCTTTCAGCAAGAAATCTTTTTGGATAAATATTAGTTGGATCTGTCTATATACTTCCTGATACATTTGAAGGACTTCAGCATCTTTCTAAGACATAAGTCTTCCCCCTTATATTGCAATTATCCATATGCCTCCTAGTTTTGTTTATGAACAGTTTCTATTAATTTTCCCATCACAGATGCCAGCATACCAATCTGCAGATGCCAGGTTCAAGCATATTAATAGCGTTCTGTAGGTATTCACCCCAGTTTAGAATAAATACAAAATCAGGAGTCTGAATTAAAATGTTGTATTAAAATATTATCTGTATCTTCAACTTTGAAACATTAATTTTCTTTCAGTGTAGAATTACTTTCTATGAATGCATGCACATAGGTATAAATATAAAATTTTCAGATCATTGACCAGAAACTACACATCTTATTAGGGAAATGAAAAATTAGCCTCCAGCCTAATCAAACCAATGCTTAGGAATCTTTATGATAAAGCTGACACTAAGTACAATTTGGCAAAAGAAATAAATTACATTCAATTTATGTAAAACCTGTAACTACAAATTCTTACTGTTTCAGCAACGTTTTAATTTTTTTTTCCCAGTTCATTTCCTTTTCTTTTAAGTGTCAGACTTTGAAAAAAAATCCTAGAATTGGAGCTTGCCAAGCCTATTCCAAAGTTGCAGCACAGAAGCAAATCAAGAGCACAGCAGCTAACACACCTCTACAACCATCCAGAAAAAACACATATCCCTCGTATGTTTCTTCCATCTGAATTTCAGCATAATCTGTTTTCCTCCATTTGTTTTTCCTCTGGGAAGACAATAAACGCTTGCATTTCTCAACCATTTATCAGACCCTATCTGCCTCTCAAAATCACTCTGTCACCACTGGGGAATTAAACAACAGAGAAAAATAATGAAAAGTAAAGCCATCTGAATCTGACACTCCACCTCAGTGATGCATCAGCAGGGCCTCAGCAAAATCAGCATTTTAGAGCTTATTGCTTACTCTACTAATACAAAAAAAAACCAACTGATTTTCAACTTCATATACTTGCACATTTTTTCATGTAGATAAGCATGGTAGTTACATGCCATGCGTGCTTACACAATTTATTTACCAAATTTTTTATATTTGATAACTATCTCTAGATAAAGAGCTTGCAAGGTACAGAGTTTGTCAACAAATAAATATATAACGTTCAGATGGTTGCCATTTTAGCTTTAATAAAAATGTCCATGACATTATTATTTGCATCAGGAAATATAGAGTAAAATAAATAGAATTTGGTTAGTTTGTTTCTAGTATGAGGAGAAATAGAATAGTCATGCTCTTTAGTACTTTGAAGCAGGATTCCTATTCTGTCCAGCCACACAAAATGTCTAAGGAATTCCTATTGACCAGATTTAAGTTGACCTAAAATATTTCTGATAAAGTTAGAAGAGGAGATATCTCTCAAAAGACTGACAACGTATCAAGAAGTACAATAAAGATGTATTTTTAAAGGGCTGTTTCTGTGCAAGACCTAATACTTACAGGACGAATACATAAATTTATGCATCTCCACCAGCTTTTTAAACATATTTAATTATGGTTACTGCCCTTTTCTACACTCTGTCAACAGCAAAGTCCCAGCTGACAAGCTCCCAACTTTGTCCTATTCTCTGGCAACATGTACGTGAACTGATAACTTTTTAAAAAGAGGGAAGCAACAGGAAGGGAAACGCACCTTTGCAACGCTCACAGCAAGCTCCTCTCTGCTTAATGACGAGAGCACAATCCTTGGAGAGCATTGGACACTTCTCCCTTTTGCATGTCACTTCCTTATTCTGGAAAAAATAAACAATATAAATAGATAAAAGCTATTGCAAGGAAACCAAATCCACGGCTACCATTTCTTGCAATTCAGAAAATAAAACCTGCTTTTTTGCTTCAGGAGAGGTCCTTCAAAACATCTGATTCAAAACATCTTTCTCTCCTTGAAGGAATGAAGTAGAAAATAGTCTCTGAATTATCCAGAGCCCAAGTAAATGGTGTTTAAACTCTGCTTAGATAGAAATTCAGGACCGCTATGTGTTATAGTACTGAAAATGTGCCTCACTGAAGAAATCTTCTTTACTTATATGAACAACTAGCTACGCGATTGCTGGTTAACACATCCTCAGGGCCTTGAGGCACTGCCCCATGGACCACACAGCTCAGGAATCATTTCTCATGGTGACAAAAGGACAGATGTCTGAGGGAGAGGTGGCAACCTTAGAGAAAACAAAACTCCCTGCCACCTCTGAAAGTAATTTTTAGGTAGTCGCATTACCTGGCTACCCTCAAAAGAAGTCATGATATAGTATGCTAGAAAAAGAGACCACTGTAATTCATCTTTCTCCCCAAAATGCTGAGGATTTATTGAATACCACAAGCAGGCAGAATCACTGTACATTACAGCGTCACCTTTCTATGGCAAAAAGCCAGTGACAGCCAAAGCCAAGGCACACATTGACCACACTAAGGAACGTCAACAGAGGATACGCAACAGCGGGGAGAAATATTCTATTTATAGCCTGCCATGCTACTGTGTTGTCAACCCTTTTGGTTATTCCTTCCTTTAAATAAGAGCAGAAAACAAATACTTTGGGTGTTTCTTTCAATAAAATTTTGCTACTTGAAATTCCTGACTGAAAGTAACCCTCTGAAGTCACTTCCACCTATAATTAGTAGCTCAGTTCATTAAGTGACACAGGTGGCCATCTACTAGACGCAAGTACCCACCTCACCCAATCTTATGACTTAATTAGAGACCAAAAAAAATCAAAGGGCTGGAAAAAAATGTAAATCATAAAACTAAAGAAAAAGAAGCTGCACTTTCCAGTCTTTTTCTTTTGCTCCCTGTGGCCTTATTCAAGGTGCCTGTGAAGGATAACACGCAGCTTTTATTACACTCCAGCTCTTTGTCTAAAATCAGAGGTCTATTTTCTTCAAAGCCACTGCCTGATCTGATGGGAGCTATAAAGGTACTTCAGTCTTATCAGTGTAAATGAGGACTCGCTCTCACCAAGCTGGTGTAAAATCAGCACCGGAGAATCAGGTCTTGAAGCACAGCTGCAGCAATGCAAACAACTACTGCAAAAAGCCACGTCACCTCTAGGTGCTGGCTGCTCTGCATTGTACCAGCATTGCAGAGCAAACATGAATGCAATTTAACTGGCAAGTTAAGCTGAATTTATAGCAGGTCCATAGATCCAGACCAGCACAAAGCAGCCATAGCATGTCAATAAATATCGTTTTAGAGCAAAGAATGATTTGCTTTAGGTGAACATACTGTCCCCTGACTTTGTCTCCACAAAGCCTGTTGAACAGCAGTAAAATCAAGTTTACCCAATCGACTGCAAATAGTCCATATTTTAAAGGGTCTTGATTCTCTTTAGTGAGAGTTTCCCCAAGAAAAGCTTTAATAAGCCTATCAGCTCCATTACTTTTATCTGTGGGAAAACCTTCTGCATGGTGACTGTGGGTTTGAATGAAGGGCAAAACCCAGTTTAGAGCATTTGCCTTTCGAGAACGTGACTTACCCAGCTGCAGCTTGCATCGTAGATCTCTGTTAGATGCACGGTGCTATGCTGGGCCAACCTAGCTGGGTTGGACCCACACCAGGGGTCTGGTGGGCATGTACCCATCCAATTCTCTCTTCAAATAAAGACATTATTCTTGCAGAGAGCAGTGAGAGGGATGAGAAATAAAACATAGCTCTGTGTATCTTTTTGTTCCCTGATTCCCAGGGGACAAATGTCTCATGCAGCAGCCCAGCTTCCCAGGCAGCTTCTCACCCTCTCCCCTGAGCACTGTCTGCCTCCCTCTGCCCTCAGGTGCATCCTGACATGGTTGCTTCTTGTTGACAATGCAAGGTGTTCCTAAGGATGATCCCAACACACATATTTCAAACAGGAGGTAATTGCTAGTTACTGTTCCTAGGTAAAAGCCTTGTGTTTGCCCCACATCACTTAAATCAGAAATCTTCTCTGCCAATGACAATTTCAGTTGAGCCAACCCAGGAGGGCAGCCAAATTTCAAGCCTATGCCCCTTGCTACCAACAATGCTGTTAGTTCAACCCCAAACTCAAGATCTGAATTACAGGTAAGAATGGAAGTAACTGGAAAGAGAAAGTAAAACTGAGCCAGGCTTGTACATCCTAGCAGCTAGGAGGTTTTCTGTAAGAGAAGATTTTGGAGTTCATGTCCTGGTGCAAAGGCTTGTTTTACATTAAGTACCCATTCCATATTACGAATATTCATGGCTCATGGTGCGATGATGGGAACTGAAGGGTCCATCCCCCTTGGAGGATGTCTCATGGACTAGACTATGGATTCGTATTTCCTTTCTCTATTCCAGTAGAGCCTGAATTACTTGCTGCCCAGTGGCTCAGCTTCAGTAGAAGAGGACCTTGTTCCTCATGGTTCCAAAAGCCAGTGGTCCCAAGACCAAGGATGCTTGTTAGGAAAGCAGGAGATGAATCTGTGAATTGCCTCCAGACCTGGAGGGCACCAAACCTGGATCATCATATCAAAGGTGAGTTGTTACAGTATAGTGCTAAAAGGTGGACAGCAGGTGCAACACTCACCACCACCATGACCCTTTTTTTTTTCTTTCTTTATAAAAGAGCAAAACGCAAGATCAGCTCTGTCCCTTGGAGAAGCTGCACCCTCTTGCCTGCAGGAACGGGTCTGTGTACTCCAGGTAACAAAACGAATTTTTGCCAGCATAAGATGGGCAGCTAAGCACTTCAGCGAGGTAGGATTTGCAAAGCTGATGTTCCTCCTCTCCAGCTGGTATTATAGGCAACCCCTAGACAGCTCTGAAAGTGGTCTTTTCAGATGCCACCCTGAGGTGCACCTAACTCCCTGCCATGAGGGCCAGGCTGCTCTTTCGGGGTGTGATGTACAGCATCGCCTAGGGCTGCAGCTCCCACCACTCCTCCTGGGGCTTTTTGCTGAACAAACATACAGTAGAGCCACAAGAGGCAACGTCCTGTCCTGACATAGCCTTCACAGGAAAATTCCTCTTGTACTATGAAGAGATGAGCATAGCTCTGGGGAAGGCCATCCAAGTAGCTCCTGCTGCTTCTAGGACTGGACTTAATCCCCAAATTCTTTCCAGAAATCCTGTTGTTTTATCTCTAATGCTGCATCTTGTGGAAAACTAGCCTGGCAGATGTGGAGGAAAGGGTTAATGTACCATGCTGATCCATCATAGGACTGCAGCAGATAAAACAGGGCTGGTAAATCATTGTTTAGTCTACTGCAGTCAGGCATTATCCAGTGCAGATCTCCAAGGTCCACTTGGGTGTAAAAATACAAAGATAAAACAAAGCACAATTGTCATAGGGAGCTTTTATTTTTTTTTTCCCCTTCACCCTGTCACCCAAAACACTGCTCTTAATGTCTACTGTCCATCTGCTTGTTTCAGTTTTGCTGACTCCTTCCCTCCCGTTTCACAAGGGCAAGCCGGAGGGCGACACCAAATGGACTTTAGCAACAGATCCTTGCCTTCCAAATATGTCCCCTCCTACCCCCAGTAATCATAACATTTCATTACTTGTCCCAGACATACGTTTTAAAAGTTGCTAAGTAGCTGCTTGCAGGAGAGCTGTATTACCAAAACCCCATCTGTGTTGTCAACAGCGTCTCTGGAGTTGTTGAAAGCTCTCAGATACTTTGATTCTTGCTGTTCTTAAAAGAAAACTTCTTAGACAGTAACATTCAGAAGCCAACAGTTATGGGAGGGTAGGGGATGTTTTTTCCTTTAGTTTAAAGGACATGCATTCTGGCACCAAGAAGTGCGGAAGAGACACATGGCTCATAAATACATAAACTGTTTGCTAAATCAGAAACCTAGGAGTCAGTCAAAATCCATAATAAGATCCCAAGATTCATAATAAATAACTTCTAATTATAGTCCTGCACAACAGTTATTTTAAACAGATGGTTTATAGATTCACATCTGGGATTTTTTAATTTTTCTTTTAATTTGGTGCTCAGTCACACACACAGAAAGGGGAGAGAACCTCAGCTAAAATTTTTATTAGTGTGGAAAAATACATATTTTTTTAAAAGAGGTCAGGCTGCTCCAGAACAATGCTGCCACAACTGACGCAACTCCCCAGTCACCGCTCGGCTCAGCAAAGGGTTTGCACTGGAATCCCAGACTCCCTCAGAAAGGAAGATTTCGGGAAGTGCTGGAGGATCACCCTGGACTCCTCTTCCGTGCTCGCTGAGCCCAGCTGCTGGTGAACTCGCCTTTCAATGTGTTTGGGGAAAGATCAGAAAGTTTTGTTGGATGCCCACACTTCTCCCCTCTCCCACACTTTGCAGTGGGAACAAGAGCTCTGTAACTTGGCATGCAAAGGTAATGACGAATTCCCATAGAGGAGAGAGACACTAACCAGATCTAATACCGGTGTTACTGATAGTGTTACCTTTACTACAACCTCCTCTCAACACAATTTGTTCACCTTCTGCATACACCTCGTATTTTTTACCTTCCATCAAAGAACTCCACACAAACCAGCCCATTCTGGTAACAAAGTATACCAAGCTAACAGCCTTAAACTCATGTGGTACAGTTAAACAGAATGCCAACATGAAAAGAAAAAGGAAAAAAGCCACTATAAAGAAATCTGAATATCTGGCAGAGGTCTTGGAGAGGCCGTGTGCCAAACCACAGCTTGGAAGCCACAGCCAACTTTCTCCACAGTTCCCCACTAGGTTCTTGCTGGCTCACAGCAGCTGTCAGGAAGATGGCTCTTTTCAACCTGGGTTTGGCTTGGGGAAAAAAAAAATTAAAAAAAAGTCAAAAATCAAGAGTCCACCGTTTCTTCAGGGCTGTACCAGAGACTGCCTCCATCAGCGGTAACCTGAGCCCACAGTTGCGCTGTCAGCTGGCTGCTGAAGACCTTGCAGATGTGGGTTCTTAGGGGGCTAGATTCCCATGCTGGGAGCCTAGTCTTTTCTTTCCTTTTTTGTTTCTTTTTTATGTATTCAAAATGCTTTTAGGGCACTCACACTGCATTTCTGATATCCTGAGGTTATTGACTATTTATATCGAATAGGAAAAATGTTGCTTAAACTTTCGTTTAACCAAGAAACACTGTGGAAAAAAAAATATAATAAAAGCAATGGAGATGAAGCAGGTAGAAACATGAACCAGGCCTAATGGCTAATCCTAAAAGCATTAATTTTTCACCATTATTCATCACAAACCCCCTAGCAATTCTGATAGAACTCTTCACCAAGTAGTTCAGAGTATCCTTAAGTTTCAGCCAGGAGAAGCCCGTGGGTTTGTCTGCCAAAACAATAACAATTTTCAAATAATGGCAAAAGTTTGCTTTCAAATATGCACATATGGCCTTAAGAGAAGAAAAAGTCATTTAAATTTAATGAAACAAGTGCACTCAAGTCACTTAGGCAACATCTCCACCGCAAGGTATAGGACAGGCTTAAACACAGGCTCAAGCCACATGCCGTAACCCACATGTTCTCCAACCACGCTGCCACCTCTCTGACAGATGTTGCACACAGCCAGAGCATCCTCCCAAGAGTGCACAGAGCCACACTCAGGCCAAGCAAGCTACAGGAGCAAAGGTTTGGGCCAGTGCTGGCCACAAGCTCCATCTGTCAGCAAAGCTTGGGAGCACCAGGCACTCAAGCATGTGCCCTGCACCTACGTTTCGATGCAGACAACCCCAATGTTGGGCCAACCAAGCACAGGCTCAGGCACGTGCATAACTCATGGTCTGGACAAATCTCAAGGCACTTTCTGAAAATACTAGCCTTGCTCCTTTGACACTCCTGCTTGGAACTCGCCCACTCGGTTGCGCTTTACAAACTTGACTTTAATCAGCAGATCTGATGCAAGCAAGCGATCCCTGCAAACACTGCAGGATTGCTCTCATCCACGAGCATTTCTCTGCCTAAGCAAGAGCCACACAATTTGGTTTCAGGGAGGAGACACCACTCACAAGGAGAGATGTTTGTAGGCATTTCGAACCACTGTCAAGGGACATGAGAAAAAGGTCTCGCTTCCCTTGTTCCCTTCCAGTTACCTGCTGGGTTTGGAGTTTTTTTCCTTGCAGCAACAAATTTTTGGGGTACAATAACAAAACTGGTTCAGCACACTTGCTGTCTTTTTTCAATTCAAGATGGAAAAGCTGTTACCCTCTGAAACAATACCTGTTCTCTGCAGAATGATACAGCTCTTTGTTTACCCACATAAACCTACAAACACCAAGGCATATGCTTCGCTCCACAGAGAGAAAAGTCCTGTTATTCAGCTTCAATGGGCCAACTCACAGTTTCAGTACTTTCAGTATTATGTCCTTGCCCATGGCACAGTATGACTGTGATTTCAGCATGAATTGCATTAAATACAAATGACAATATTTCGTCTGGAACAAAATACGTCAGTTCAGTCCACAGAGTGTCACTTTCCCTTTTCTGAGCAGAGCCCTCGGTAGCCTCTGATTTATCCCCTCATCACTGTTATCTCTTTAGCTTATTTGGCCTCTCTGAGGGTGAGTGGGGAGGGGGCTGCAGCTCCCCTCGAAGCAATGCTCAGCCAGCTTCAACCAACCCCTTCATCATCCGAGCTCTCCTCGCTCCCTAGGAAAGATTATTAAAACAAAGGCCCTGCTGAAAGATGACACCGAATTTCACTACAAACTGGTATTCCCCACTGCTTTGAGGAAGACATGAGTATGTGCAAGTCATTCAGGACACATCACTCACAATCCCTTATAGACTGAACAAATTTTTGGTGGTTGTTTCTTTTTTTTTTTTACTGTGCTTAATGATGTTCACCAGCATGAAGAGTGTGACCTCAGTGGCCTGCTGCAATCCCAGCACTCCCTGACAGCAGACTGCTGCACTACTATGTAGTGAAAAGAAAGTGCTTTCTCCCTCTTACATTTGTTTGTGTTAATGTAACTGCTAAGGCTGCAGCTGGGATCAGAGTCCCATTACAACAGACATCATATAAGCACACGCAATGAGTGCGTCCCTGCTCCTGTGACTTTACTGGCAAAGGAGACACAGACAGACAAAATGACAGTAACCGAAAATTAAGTCAGCGAGAAAGCCAGAGCAGGATTCATATCACTCTCAGTCTCCATGCCTCCACCTCAACCTCCAAGTGCCTCTTTGGATCAGAGTTCTTCAGCTGTCAACTTAAAGGCAAAATTCTTTACCGGTCAACAGAATGGCATGATGGTCTTCTAAGCAATAAGAGACAAGGTCTTCACAGATTCCCAGCAGTTCATACTGCAGTCCAAAAAACTACCTCTAGTAATTCAGAAGCCAGGTTTAAGGGAAGGAGTACACACCAGGGTTCTTGTGGGAGACCACATCTTTGCATTTCATGAGATGCATGCATTTAAAATTCATGGCTTTTCACATGAATTTTAAATAAACAAAAAACAAATTAATGTTTTTCCAACTTTGTCACTAAAGAATTGATATGAACTATCAGTCACCTAAATCTGATACCAATAACTGTGAAAACAGCAGTCACAGGCAATACCTGTTGTTCTGAAGCTGAGGCTGCAAACCTGTACCCATGCTGCTGCGAAAGGTTACAGCTGACCTAACTCCATAACCTTATGATCTATTCTTTGCTGGATATCCCCAGTCACTCTGATCAGCCAGCAAAACTCTTCAGATGACCACTGCCCAAACCCATTTTGAGCGAAACAAGCAATACTGAAAGCATTGTCTAACCTAGCTTGATTTACCCTGACTGAAGTCAATGGGGCAGAATTCATTCTCCCAGAGAAGGGATGGGCAGCTGAGGGCTGTAAAATCTTGTACTACCTTGGTCTGAGTCAGAGGCCACACAACTGAAGTCAGTAGATGTGGAACAGCCTTGCTGCCTTGGGTGTATTAGCCCCTGGATCACACTGCTCTGCTGATCCCACTTAAGTGCCATAGGATGGTTTGAAGAAGGAAAATTTTGCTTATATCCCTGAGCCAACTTGATCTGAAAACACTCCAAGTAAATTCTAGCGCCCCCCCCCCAAATGCTGAAGATGGCACCGACGAATTCTCAAGTTGATTTCACAGAGGCTAAAGAAGATTGTGCTGAAGGTTTAAAATAAATTATTAAATCATTTGAATTCAACAGATTTTAGATCAAGCTGTGGTGTCATGTTATGAAGAGTATCCTAACAATACTTCTGTTTCTTACTGGCACTCTGGTTCTATAGACTATGTTCAGTAGACATTGCCAAAGAGAGAAAAAAAACCCCATGAAAACAATAAAAAAGTACATAAAAACATGAGCCGATCAGTTCAGAGCTCCTATTTTCGAATGAGATAACTCTATCTTCTATTACAGACTGAATACTGACCAATAGTAATTTTTCTTCTACTGATGTGAATTAAAAGTTCCTTTGACATTTAAGAGGGATGCACTGACTGTTTTTTTTATAAATATCATTTCATCACATTTTGATGTATTATTATACTGATGATATACCATCCAAACAAGAGTTACCTGTCATTGCCTCTTTATTACCTTCTCTCTCTGAAGTCAACTTACTCAACCCTTACACTGGAGATTTAGGCAGTAGCAAACACTCTTGTTTTGGGCTTGAGACTGCCCTAAAAACTTTGAACAAAGCAGCCCTTGAGGCCATGTACTTCTTAAAGAGTTTAAAAAGCCCAATGGGCCTCCTAACTTAGTCTGCAACAAGTCATATCCCATGAAGAAACTCACTTCTGTACAACACAAAAACAGTGCTAGATTAAAGAAAAGGGAAGAAAAAAAAGCAAGGTCCCCTGCTGCTCCGTCTGGCCAGAATCATGTCTTTTACTGCCCATATCCTCTAAAGAAACGATGCTCTCATGATATATTACCCTAATACATCACCAAGTGACAGATTTCTCATGATACTGTACCCTCAAAGATGTGATCCATGCCAGAAGCAGCAACAGGAGATCTCGGCTGGGGGATGGAAGGTTTTTTATTTTCTTCCAAATTTTTAATATACATGTTGGTTCTTTTTAATGTTATTTTGTCACGAAAATTCCTGTCAATCCTAGCTTCATAATCCAGAGGACTCCTAGAAGTTTCATAGTAGTAGCACAGTTTTTAAACTGGAAAGCACCAAAAAAATCCACCCTTCTTCATTTAATTGTAGTAAGTTTTGAAATAGGACCAAAACGCTTGAGGAACAACAACCAAATAAAAATAGTAGCCCAAAAGAAAGCAACAGGAATCTGTTTTCTATTATAAAATTATTTCAGCAAGAGGCCTCCAGGCACTGCTGTTTTAATGAACTTGCAAGAAAACTGAGCGCTGACCCCACATTTGTTTTCTTACATGATCTTGCCTGTGCTACACAGTGGTATTAATAAAAAAAAGAGGAAAAGAAAAAAAAAAGGAGGTTATTCACAGCAGTCTGCAGAGAAAGAAGGGGCAGCCCTCAGCTTGTTTGTACGTATGGAGACCAGTGGGAAGAGGTTAGGACCAAGAGCATTTCAGGCATGACTCCCTGAAGGGGGCAAGAGTTTTGGGGGTCTTTTAATGCTGCCTTCAGCCACGGGGTCTTGGCTCCTTTTTTGCTGCAACTTCTCCATGCTATTAAAATCTCAAAGGAGTGGCTGGGAATCAACTCATGGAGAGCTGGTGGCAGCAGTTATCTTCAAGTAGATTTCATCCGATTGGCACTAGCAAGAGAAGGCTCAAGGTCAGGGCAGAATTGAGTCAGAAAAACTTATGTCACAGTGCTGTTTTATTTGACATATCTCATGCCTACATGTTTCTGCTTCATATCTACTTGAACTTCTGATGAATGTAAAGCACCAGACACAAAGATGGGAGGTGGAATAAGCCTTCCTTTGTTCTGACCATCCACATTGCCAAACAAAGTCGCGTCGTGACTTTCAAAGCTTCAGCTGAGGCTGTAGCTACCAGGAGGAAAAAAACTCTTATTTTAACTTGGGAACTATGCAAAAGCGATATGGAAGTCATTGAGAGGAAACTAAAAGCCAAAGCTGTCAAAGTCACTTTTCACAGTCCTTGAGTTGACTTTGACCATACTTTGTGGCCTGGCCCTTGCTAGTTTTGGGCGAGATGTCACAGCCTTCATTCACAGCAGTGATCCCTTCGCCACATGACAATACCATTGCAGTCAATGAAACCACCCACGTGAGTTCAGAGGTCTGAGCCGAGCTCTTCAGACACATGCACAATGCCCTATGTACTGAGTAGACCCAGTTAATTAAACAGTTATTTTTAAATGCTGCTCTGGAAAGGAGTTTGCTGTCCAAAATAAGAAACCAACATTGCACAACCACTTTCTGCTTGAAAAATCCAGTGGTTAAGACATAAAACATTTTGCATAATCGTAGCCCTGCAGGGACAGTTTTCACTTCTGAAAAGCAAATTCCCTTCTTTCTGTTTCGCACATGTACAAACAAATAGATTCTGGTATGACTAAGTCTTGCGAATCTTAACTATAATAATATAATGAATAGAAGCCATACAGGCAGATTTTTCCTCAGTCTGGGTTCCCTTCACTCCTTCCTTTCCCCTGCTCCAATTGCACTGCTGGAAGTAAAAAAAATACCTGTTTCTGACAAGTAAACGGAGCTGATATTAGAGCGAAGCTCTAAGGTGAACAGAGTAGGCACAAACCATTTGTCATCTTGACAAAGTGATTATCAGTCACCAGTGGGACGTTTTAAAGATATCTAAACAGTTGGCCTTGACCACCAGCATTTCTTATGGCTCATAAAGGGACCCATGGGACCAAGAACACAACCTGCTTTTGGAAGTGACTCCTGCAGTGGTACCTCTTGATGGATGTAAAGGCAGCATGATATATCAGGTGCTATTAAAATCTTTGCTAGCAGGTTATATTTACGTAAGTATGGAGGACAGATAGCATCTTGTTAACTCAGTTAATAAGACTCAAATGTCAGGAAGGCGATTATGCCTGGTTTGAAGTCCACAGTGCTCATGAGGCAGCCAGAAACGATTTCATTGTATGGGACAGGACTGTTCTCTTTGAAGAGCAAGAACTCAGGTGGCAATGCCACTACCCAGTCAGCTGGGGAGAAAGCACAGGGGAGGTGGAAAGATGGTCTGAAATCCAAAGATTTAACACTTTTGGCATAAGAAGGGCTCATCATGATCAGAGACTCAAGTGCCACGTAAAAATGAGAACAACTGCGGCTGAACTGAACAAAAATGAAATATCCACTTGAGGTCTTGCAAACCTGATTTTTATTTTATTAACTCTACATTCCTCTGTAATTAGAGAAAGCCCTCATTGCCAAGTCACAGCCCAATCTGAGTTGGAAGAGGAACAATGCTTCATTCATCCTGTCCACACACCGCTGCATTTTACATGGACAATCGAACCGCACTTCTCTAGCCTGGAGAAGAGCAGGAAATTTCCCAACCAACATGAGATAGTCTCTGCACTAGTGACTCTCTGCATACTTGACACTAAACTGCTCTTCTCACACAGCTTCCAACTATGAAGCTGTATGGCATGAGATGTTGCTGCCACCCAGGTCAGAGTGGTGAACCCTGAATGTCACAACATGAGGCACGTGGTCTGTAGAATCACTGTTCTGAGTTGTCTTCTCAGCGGAAGGACAATACTTAGCATGGGCTGCTTGGGCCAACAGCCCAACCTAAGCACTACTCAGTGGGTTAACCTAAATCAGTACAGCCACAGTCATAAGCTGTCCACGAACATGCAATAGTAATGTTAAGTCTCCAGAAGATGGTTCCAGAGCCATACATAGCCTTCCCGGAGTTACACTGCATTCACATCCTCTCAAAAAAAGCTCTGTCTCATCCGTAGTTTTCTCGCTGCCTTGTATGTAAGAGGCAATGCCCAGCAAATAGGCTGGCGCTGCCGACTCACCTCTCCAGCTGGTTGCCTTCCACCCAACCTCCCTTTGCATGTTTCCATATGTGGACTGGTTTAATTATGCCAAGAAACCTGATGACATCGAAGATATTTATTTTATACTAAAATGATTATATACTGTTTTAGGCACCAAATATGTATCCTTCGTCTAACAAGTAGTACATAAACGACTCAAATTTCTTACCATCAGAGCCTAGAGTTTTAGATATTTTTTTAATTTCCACTTCAGATTGGGTTTTGGGTCAAATAGTTCTTGCTTGAGGATTGAAAAACTTGCCAAGTTAAATCAAACGTATACAGACATTTTTCCAGAAGCTATACAAATTGCACACTTCTTCTGTTTCCTCCACATTTTTACATTAAAGAAGCATTGGTTCAGTATCAGTGCAAGGTTCTCCAGAAATGCTTAATGCATTTATATCACAGACAAACTATGCTTCAAGCATGTGTCTGTTAAAAAGGTTTCTCTCACTATCGCACTGTCAACATTTTAACATATGATGATTTTAATTGTCCAGCATTATTTATCCACTGCTTTTACAAACAACCCATCTACCAACACTTGGTTTACAGGCTAAAAACTTTGCATGCTTTGCATTCTGCCTGCCAACGTAATTTTATTCATTTATTTTAACCAAAAGCATTTGCTGGATTGAATCACCAATCAGCCTAATGCAGTTACCTGTTCCAGCTCTCTCCAGGACTGAGTATTTGGGTCGCGAGGTAAAGTAAATATGAAAACTATCAGCTGTGCGCTGCCATATACAGAAAAAAATAAATACTCTCTGTCAAAGGCAAATGATCAATGGTCTTCTTGAAGGAAGAAGCCTGCTGCTCTTATCAGTAGTTTAGGTCCCAGGGCAATCCTTCAGATAATGGCCTTATCTCAAGCCCAGCCACCCTCCCTGGCTCCTTCCTGCCCCAATGATTTCCAAGCAGCGCAACCTCGAGGTGCTTCACTAACCGGCACAACCAGATCATAATCACTATGTAGCCTTAGAAGAGACACTTATCAGATCTCCCCCACTTCTCCCAAGCCATGCCTCAACTGCACATCACCACCTGAATGGGAAAAAAAAGGAAGGGGGAGACAATCTCAGGACTATCAAGGTCTGTTACTTTTCAGCCACTAATAAACCATAACACAAAACAGAAAAATGGATGCAAATGTATGACTCTAGCTGGCCATCAGAATACATTTTGGTGGTTCCAGACCATGGGGAAGATCCAATTCCCATCTGAAGCCACTTAATATAGCTGAATATAGAGATGACGGGAACAGATAAAAAAAAAACAGGCAAAACAAGAAAAAAAAAACCAAAACACCACACAACTTTAAGCCTACGAGCTGCCAGAAATCTGATTTTCCTGGCCAGGTCTCTATGGCACAGTGGCTTGCATCGCCCCAGGTACAGAGGAGAGCAGAGCTGCTGCTTCCACCCCTCAAGCAAGGCCTTAAGCACCAAAAAAGAGAAGGTGAGCCATACCTTGGCTGTCTTGAGCAAGGGACAGATGGTCCTGCAGCCAACAAGGAAGTCTGGGGTTATGTTGAGCCCTAAGCAGCCCAGGGCTGAGCAATCAATACCTGCTTTTCAGTGTGAAGTAGAAATGGCAGTCTTCAGCTTCTCAAGTCTGGCACAGCACTGGACACTGAAGCCAACATAGTGCTTGGCACAGAGAAATTTAAAACTGAAATGGAATTGTCTACATGGTTGAGGAATTTGCACTAAATATGTAATTTAGAGGAAGTTTCCACACTGCAGGTTGGGGATTACACGTATGTAAGGCAGCATCACTATCATGCAACTGACTGCAAATTCCCCACAGGAACTAGACCTGCTCCAGAGCAAAATGCAGGGTAACCACATAAGCATAGCTTTATGAAAGTTATTTGCTCAATCTTCAGTGTTGAAGCTTTGCAAAAAGGTTTACTTAAAACAGGGTCTCAGAAAAACTTAGGCCTTGATTTGCCAAGGAAAAATATCAGATCCTTTGCATTATTTTTTTCTAAACAGCACCTTATCACACTCACGCTCACAAGAACAAAGCTCTCCAACTCTACTGCTATGTCACGGTATTGCCTTTTGCCATACCACTTTACAGCACAAACATACAAACCTTCCCTCTCTGAAAAATCTAAGATACAATACAGAAAAGAAAAACTACAGCCAGGAGGTTGAGGTGTAGAATGGATGAGGAAACAAGTAAAGAGGATGCAAATCATAGACAATGCATGAAGACATGTTATTTTTTCAGTGAGGTGGTGGCATACAGTCCTAGTCTAACAGCCTATTTTAGACTATCCACAACAAGTGGATTCCAAACTTGTGAGAAAATGGGAAAAAAAAGGAAACAAAAAAAGGGGGGGAGGGGGGAATCTAATAAATAAATGGGAGAGACAGACAAAAAGTATTTGAAATCCAGGCCTTGACACACAAGGTCAGCTCCTGGGGATGACAAGGGATGGCATCCATGCCATTCCTGGACCCAGAGCTCAGTACTTGATTCAGCTGGCTGCTGCACAGAGCTCAACTGGACAAACAGTCAGACTAGGGTGTTTTTAGCTGCGGCTTAATGCATAAGATGAAGAGGCCAAGAGGCCTCAGAGGAAGTAATTACAGCCGTTATTAGGTACAATATGAGCAAATACCGGCATGATAGTCATTTTAATAGTAGTATTACAGGTAAAAGCTTTTATACAATATTGTTTTTACTTCACAATGGCCTTTTATTTGACCATAAGCTCAATATAAAAAGGTTGCATTTTCATTTGATTTTTTTGGTTGTTGCTTAATATTTTTGTTCCCTCAAAAATTTCTATTAAAACATGATGGGGAAATAAAACCATATATTTGGTTGGGAAAAAAATATCTATTTTTATATAGCAGCACAATGCAGAAAAGCAGAAGTACTGACACTGTGAGCCATTCACTTACAGGACCGTAATTCTTAAAAAGACCATTAACAACTCAATGGAAGAAACTTGAAAGCTAATAAAAACTATATACAGGTAACTGTATGTTTTAAAGTGCCAGTTTGATATTAGACCAGCTCTTTAATAATGTTTTTCTTATTGGCAATAAAAAAGGGCCTTAACTTAGACTGATCCATTTTGCACTTATTGTAGACAAATTCCAAAGACATTTGCAGCTTATATTAAATTTTCCATATAGTTTATGGCATTTTTGTGCTCTTCATATTTTCCCACATATTATTCACACAATTCAATTATGTTCTTTTGTATACAAGTTCTATGATCCTTTAACTATGCCAAAGAGAATCTCATTTCCATACTTGATGGATTGAATATTCATCATTGCTAGGGTGACATATCACTAGCTCTCTTCCAGGCGTGTTTTGCCAAGACCTATAATCAGTTCAGCACTGTGTGCATACATAGGTTTGCTCAGTTCAGCCGACTTTGTGTTAGAAATGCGCAAGCAGTGAACTTGTCGCTATCCCACGTGGTCTGAGAATGACATGAAATAGCTTCTTCAAGCCTCCAGATTTCCAGAAAGCCTTCCTTGTCAGATGTCACACAGGACGGTGCACCACGTCTCCAAACCAAACATCACGATAAAGCACAGCAAACTGAAGGCAAACATACTAGCGTGGTGACACGCCGCGCTCTGAGGCAGCTCTGGGACGTGCAGCAAAGCACAGAAAGTGGATTTCAGAAGGTCCACAGATGGCACAGACACAACACCCAGCTATCCAATCCCTACTCATTCCTCAGAGGAGAAAATTAAATGAGATGTTGCAAGTGATACTACTTGGCTTTGATGGCCACATCTGTGTGTGGGACTAAACTGGCTTGGACATTGCCTCAACATTGCTGTTGGAATCTTAGAGGACCAAGCTAGAGTAACCATCTTCTACCATCCATAGTTCGTGTTCCATTGTCAGACAGTCCAAAGTCTTGTCTTACAGGTAGCGCATTAAGAGCCTACCTGAATCATCCTTAAGGAGAGCCTACCAAAGTGATCACCACCACAACAGGTAATGGACATCTCTGGACACTTAAGTCAATTCACTTCTCACTTGCAAAACCACCTTCATGTATATATATCTGATGTGTATGTGTGTGTGTCTGTGTGTCTATACCCACACATTTTTCCTTTGGTCTTCATGACAAAGGACATACAGGACCCCCAGCTGCAACAGACATGGAGATGTGACGGGTTTTTGTTTTCAGGGTTTGTTTTGGGGTATGAGGTGTTGGGGTTTTTTCATTTACGAGATGGCATATACATCTGTATCTTTTTTAAACCGGATAAAAACTAATAAAGCTTTCATCACATTGAAGCATGTATGCGTTCCAGGAACCCTTCATGCACCAATCAAAACAACATTCTTTTCTGCAGTAATATGAGAGTGAAAACTACCATTACACTACTGTATCATAGACTTTTTTGTGTCTTTATTTGTTATTTTTGTGGGTGAAGAGAAAGCTGATTATATTATACAGTAATAAAGACCAAGAATATTTAAATTGAAAGAAGATGCAGTCTCAGTAGATTCTGCATTTGATGTATGTAAACTATTGAAATTAAATAAAATAGGTATGAAAGAATTGTTAGAGGACTTTTTCTTCTTTTTTTAATATGCACTACTCCACTAGAAGTCATCTGGGTCACATTATACCTTGACGCAAAAACAATTGAATCCCGATGTACTAAAACGCTGCCATCTTCACTCAACATGTGTCAAACACTTGCTCTCAGGCTAGCTATGTGCTTTCAACTTGTGCATCATGCCACAGAAATCAACTAAACCATAGGTAAAGAACCCTAGAAAATCTGGTAGCCTTTCTGCTTTAATCTGCAATGAGGAGATGGGGTTTTTTGGGGGTGTGTGGGGAGGACCAAAGGTTGAGGTTGTATCTTTGTTTGCACTTGGTTTCACTACTAAGTTGGTTCAAGCTAGGTAGAGTTCATAGCGATTTAACATATTCTTTTATGAGCAAAGGTCAAATTCTACATTGCACATTTAGATTTAAAAGCGGAAATTTAAAACTACACAATGATGTTTCATGCCGAATAAAACTTATGCCAAGCAAAGCTCTGATTTCTAGTTTCCTGAGCTTCTGTCTCCAAACTTAACTCAGGTTTCTAACACTCAGTTACACTTTCTGGCTCACATTTATTTCCGTCTGTTCTGGATTTAGGTGATAAAAGGTTGAGACATACGATTACCACTCCTCAGGTTCATTTGGCAAGTTTGAGGCGCAAGCATGAAGGAAGGGAGAAAATGAAGAGAAAAGGTAAGGGAAACAGCACTATTTGGGATGTGGTTTGTCAAGATCACTATTGGCTTTTATCAGCTGTTTCTTGACACAACTCACTTTGTTCTAAAAGTATTCTGGAAAAAAAATAAAACAAAAAATCAGACCTTTTCTATCCACAAAAAAAAGTACAACATGAAACACACCGTAAATAAAACCACTCTTTTGAAAAACTAAAAGAAGCTCTGGTAACATGACTGTTAGTTAGCTGAAGTGTACTTATCTATTTCCTTGCAGTTCCTGGCTTCTCACCTGTCCTTTCAGCTGGCGTTTTTGGTATGTTCATTTTAGAGCTACACACACCGCTAGCAAATGGATAGGTTATTCTTGGATCTATGCTTGCTTCTGGCAAGATGTTCAGGGTCCACAAAGGTGATGATAAACGAGCATGAAATGACACAGCTCTCCTCACCACCACTGGCACCGTAACCTGTCATCGTTGTCACTGCTGAGCCCACCTCTCCTTCAGAAAACTCAGCACGCAGAAGTTTAATTTAGGCTAAGTTAATTCTGTGGTGTTTTTACATTGTCATCCTATAATTATGCGCAGGTTCTCATTTCACCTATTTCCGACAGGCTGTAGTGTTTTAATGTCTTTTCTACGTGTATGCTGAGGTATATATTTCTTGAAAGCAAATGCCATAATATCAGGTGTAAGCCTGCTTCTATTTTGGGTTTTAGATACCTTCCAGCCAAAAAGCTGTACCAACAAAAACTCTGAGGCACTTTTGATCATTTACCGTACTTCTACCAGAGTTGAATTTAAATATCACATGCCTATTTTATATGCTGACATCTATATAAAAGAAATTTAATTGAAAGTTCCCCCAATAATCTGTTAATAGCTTTTTTTCCCCCTAACACTTCAAAATCATCAATTTATAAAAAGTCCAGTACTTAACAAAATGTGGTAAGTTTCCACATTTATGTAGTTTTGTTTCTACTAACAGAAACTCACTCATGCTTCTACCACCCACAGCCTAAAACTTTCACATCTGAAATGTAAAGATCTAAATCTGTCATACATGACATATTTGGGTTCCTCAAACTGCACAAGGTGTGTGAAATGCCCCTATGGATTGAAATAAGCTCATCTTTCCACAGATGTCAGAGAGTATTTTTAGAAGAGATTTTTTGCATTAGCTACTGTAGTTATAATCACCTGCTGTCTTAAAGCATTTAATAACTGGAATAAAAGAATCAATTTCTCAAACTGAATCATTATAATTCCATTATGAATACCATCAAGATTATATACTTTTACCTATAATCACCATTGCCAGTTCAGACAAGTTCTTTAAAATCCAAATTTTTTTCAGTCAGCTTCACAACTGGGTTTCACTACTTTGATCTTCAGAAGCTAGTAGGACGTGATTTTCTTACTACTGACCACTAAGCATGAAACGATTTCACAGTCATGTGTTCCCTAACATACTTTTTTTTTGTGCTGTCAAGGGCTGTGTCATTACCTGAAATAACAGTTTCCCTTTCTTTGACAATGGTATTTTTTCTTCAGAGTTGACTTAGTCCTTGTTACTGCCCATCACATCCAGCATTTCCTTTCAGTTGTTCACCTTCCTCTGCTAGAGACCCTGTCGCAGCTGACAGCATTTTCCATCTTTTCACCAGAAAACTCTAGCACAAACAGGGCTGCAATGGGATACTCAGCCATGGCACTTCAAAAATAGACCATCCTGCCCTTTTTACGTGATGTGTCTTCAAGAAAAACAACCTTCCAGTGCAACTTCTGTTTCACACGTTAGTTCTAAGTACTAAGGACGCCAGGGCTTTCTCCACTTGGTGTTTAGCAGCACATAAGGTAAATGCTCGAGAAAGCAGATACTTGCAGTTGCCATCACCCTGCTTTGTGCTATTTCAGCATCTCAAACCCCTTGGAAAGCCAGGTGGCATGGTAGCTTTCCAGAGATAGCATATCTCCTCGGAGAAGTGGAACCACAGACCTTTGAAGTGGAAGTGGGCAGAAGACCAAAGCACACTAGCTCCGACAGCATTTTGCAGAGAGCAACAGCAAGTCATAAACCACAGTTCTCAAAACCCTCTGGACCAGGAAGTCAGCTTCAATTTGCCTTTGCCCATCCATGCCTCAGAACAAGCTCAGGAGAGCAGAAACACCAAAAAAATGGCCTCTGCGCAGTCTGCCCATTGTCAGAGAGACAAAAAATAAAATGAGTGTGTTCATACTGTGGCTATGCCACTCACAGCCATTTATAAAGCGGAAGTGCAAGAAGTGAGAAAGGGATGGCTTTGTAGTCAAACCATTAGACTAGGAGTTAGGAGACCCAAGCTTTTAACACAGTCCTACAAGAAAATCCTTGTGGATAAACCACAATTTTTCTTTGACTTTGATGTTTTTCTCTAAAAAAAATAAAATAAAAAATGGTCACTTCTTATAGTCAGCTGTAATTAATGACCAGTTCTTTGGAGATGTAGTAAGTGCTTAGAGATGATTAACTGGACAGCAATATGCCATTGCTAAAGTGTTGTAATTGTAAAAACTTGCATTGAAACTATTGTCTTAGAGATGTTAAAAATTATCATTTTTATGGGAATTAAGATCATAAATCAGAGACATATAAATTACAAATTAGGGAACTCTAGATTCTAGCAACAGTGGCTTGTTCAGCTGGTAGTTCTTGCATACAGAGCTACAGTGTACATTTACACAGATACACTCCACCATAATTCGTTTCAAGAGGTAGGGAAGTCCAAAACAGAGTTACTTCATGGTGGGTGCAGTGTCTTTTTATTAGAAAAGCGTTACTCATACTTTAGAAGTGAATGACTTACTATGTACTGCATGCAAAATCTCCAGCACGTGTCCCTCAGTCTGAATTCCCGTCTCACCGCAACTCCTCTTATGGCAGATGCTCAAGAACGATTTTGGCTTGTTTGGCAGCTGGATTTGGTTGTCTTCAGGAGATCCCCACCAGTGTCCCTTTTGTATTCAAGATTCAGAGGTTTGTGCTACCAATAACTCTAAAACAAGAGCTAGAAGCTTTATTAAAGCAGGCCCCCCAGAAGCTGGCCTCTGCTCTGCCTGCCTTGTTCCTGTTACAGCAACCACCACAAAAATCAGTCTGCCCTGTCTCCAGAAAAAGACAACTGTCTCCAGAGAAAAGACAACTTTTGGGTTTGGTTTTCCTACCAAGACTTCTCAGTGGTGTCTAAGAAATTGCATTTGTAATTACTCTTTACAACCTTTGTTGTAATAGTGTAACTTATTCATAACCTTTGAGCTTCCAGTTTTTAGCACATTTGCTACTCATTGCTTTGCCCTCCCAGTTGATTTAGTCTGCTAAAAGAAAGCTCGGATGCATCCCTGTGCTCCGTGGGACACAATTTGCAGAGTCAGTTCTCTCAAACACTTCATGATTCAGTTCCTGCATTTCAGTTCTGTCTCCTCTCATTTGTGAGATGGGGAAAGTCCTGAAAGGAAGCAATTTAGATAATCTTCTTCCCAGAGCCCTTCAGATTTCTGTATGTTGTGCAGTTATTTATGGCAGCTTGCAGTCATGGAAATGTATCGCTGCTAGGGGAGATCTGCCATAATCCAATCCAATATTTCAGTAACTCGCTTTACCAGTGTTTTTAACACAAGTGCCCTCTGTTGAATTCTCTGTCCTCTCCTGGACAGCAATTGCTTCCTTCCTGGAACAGCTGATTAAGCTCTCTTTTCAGTTGCTCACTTCTTACAATAAGAACATCCATCAGGTTTGCCCTTGAAAAGTATGATCAGTCTTCCAGAGAAAGTTCCTCACTTAGACTCTATTAAACAATCAATATTTCTAGTTGAATGCAAGGAAACCTGGTTCTCTCCTCCCTCCTGATCACAAATCACCACATCTTTTCTCTTGTTTCTGCTCTCCCCAGTCCTCCTAAAACTGATCTTTTCCTTTGTGACAGGTCCCAACACTGACTTCAGCAATGGGCTGCCCAATAAGTCATTGCTTTGTATGCTGCACAGTGTTAAAGTCAGTATCTCCAGACTGGCTTCCTTCTCCTCTACGGGTCTCCTTGCTTCCAACTCAAGAAACAGAGATCACATTTATCCCCTGGCAGAGATAAAACAGGGCTCATTCAGTGCAGGTAACTGCAGTAACTCATTAGGCATCCGCAGTCTTAATAAAATGTAGCGTCCTCCTTGCACGGAGGGAAGCCAAATGCCCTCAGTTGCCATTGCACTAAAGCCTGACAAACCGCAGGGATTTAGAGTTCTTGCATCCAATGCTTTTTTTTTGCAGTTCTTCACGTTCACTCACTAAAAGGGTGCTCATTGATTTAGCAAAGCCAAGGTCTAGAGAGATCTACAAATACAAGTATTTTACCCTGATGCATTATTGCCCTGATGCCCAAGACTGAACTTCTGCTCCTTCACAGATAAATTGCTTCCTCGCTGGTTAACACCAGCTCCATTAGCAAGAGTGGTGGCAGACATATTTGGAAAGGTGATCCACGATAAAACACAGCTTTGTCTTTTTTTTTTCTGTTTTTCTCTTTGATTTCTTTACTCACCACATCCCATGCTCCTCCTTTCCCCATCCCCCTCTACTCAGAAGAATCAATAACTTATTTGTTATCACTATTAGCTAAAAAGTTACCACTGACTCTCACTTAAAATCTATTGAGCTCAGTGCACTGATATACATCAACCTTGGGGGGCTTGTGTCCTACAATTTTCAAAATCACCTTCTAAAAGGCAATCCGAAACAATTCTTTAAGTCTTTTACATGCTTATAATAATGCTGGCTAATGCTAATAATATTAATAGCAATAATAGAAGCAGGGGAGAGGGTGTCTTGATACTTCAGTCTCGAAGTAAAACACATTCGGTACATTCAGCTACTCTGTAACTCCCAAAATGTAAAACACAGTGCCTTCTGGTCTATACTTTCCTCTGCATTCACCAGTGAATTAAGGTTCATGGCTTCCTTCTAACTATGTTGTAGAAAGCTTTACTTAGAACAATTGTTTTTCAGTATCTGCTAAGCCTTGGCTTGTCCAGCTGAATTGCTCCCAAAAATGCTTAACTCTGAAGCAGAGTAACAAGGAAAGAGATTGCCTGTCCCAAAAACGTGTATCAGAGAGCGACATTATTAACCACCGAATTCCCAGCACAGCAGGCAGCATCATCCTTTGAACAACATGCTGTGCTGAAAGCTTCACTTGTGCTCTCAACTGTCGTCTTAGGATGGCGTGTAAAGTCACGTTGCAGCCTTCACCCTGCACCCCTGCCCTGTGAAACGAAGCATGTGAGAGCTCAAAGCAGCAGCATTTCCAAATCTCATCCCTCGTTCTCTTTGCTGAGATATATGCAAATGTTTTTTGCGTGCACCCCGGCTCTGTGAAAACAGCTCTTTCCATCCAAATTCATATGGCAAACACGGCTTCACAATGTCATACTAAAGTCATGTACAACTTTGTGCCGAGGAGTTTTAAAGTCAAAGAAATGATTGTCAGGTTGTGGATTGGATTACTTTCCATTAGCTCAGCTCTGAGATAACCTTGTGTTACATAAAGGCGGCAGAGGCATCTGAGATTTGATTATGTGAAATATTCCCCTCTCTGTGCAGTTACTTTTAGTAGAGGCCTGAATGTTCTTACTATCTGAAATCCAAACTTACCAGGCAAACACACATTATACAAGGGTTGTCTGTGATAAATGGTATCTGCAGAATTTCCCCTTCGTTTTCACATTTTGCAATGGATCCTGAAAGAGAAATATAAATTTTAAAATACTGGCATATTTCAATTCCCTCAACTCGTTTTGGAAACTGTCCTCGTCACACTCACGTTTAACCTCCGCTCCATTCCTAGCCTTCAATTTTAAATCTTGCCTTAATCCACCTGATTTAAACAAGCAAGGAGGTTCAGTGTTTCTGTAAGCTTCTGAAGGGAACTGGGAAATGATTGGCCTTTTATTGCCGCACAAACCTAGACTTTCTTTGTGCCCCAGTTATAGCAAAGAAGGACACATTTTCTCTTCCCAGATGACATGTGGAGAATGAGTACTCCATGCAAAGCAGGATACTTTCTATAACGACAGATCCAGAGCTCACACAAATCAGCAGAAAGCTGTCTGATACACTCTGAGGACTTGGACCAGGAGTACAGCACGAGCCCTCAACCAAGCATCCTCTTAATGCACGACAGCCAGTTGGCAAATGAGTCAAAATTAGCAGGCTGACTGTCAAACGGAATCAAATTAGAAATCCCTTTATGGCCCTCGCGCTGATTAGCTGGTATTGTGTCATGCTGGAATCACTTCTCAAAATCTAAGGGCTCCTCGCTCTCACTAGAAATTGATTCAGCGTTTCCCTTCGTGCCCTGGATAGCAGAAAAATATAACCCTCGAGGGGAAGCCGGGACTAAAAAAGAGAGAGAAAAAGGAAAATAAAAAAGGGGAAGGGAAAAGAAAGATGAAAAAGGGGAAGGGAAAAGGAAAATAAGAAAGGAAAGGAAAGGAAAGGAAAGGAAAGGAAAGGAAAGGAAAGGAAAGGAAAGGAAAGGGGAAATGAAAGACGGAGAGTAAAAAGGAAGGTAAAAAAGGGGGGTGAAAGGAAAATAAGAAACAGGAGGAAAGAGGAAAACAGAAAAGGAGGAGTAAGCGCAGTTGCTGTGTTCACCTGCCCTAAATCACGCGGTTACACCTCCGGCCGTGTCGCG
>NW_009735530.1:0-24039 GCF_000703405.1 Apaloderma vittatum | reverse complement strand
TCCAGGAACCTCCTGGACTGTTCCCTCTCTGGAGATACCTGGGAGGTTAAAGTCCCCCACAAGAACAACAGCAAGTGACCATGAGATTTCTCCCAATTGCTTATAGAAAGCTTCATCCACCTCACTGCTCTGGTTGGGAGGTCTACAGCAGACTCCCACAGCAATATCAGCTTTGTTGGCCCTTAACCTAATCCAAACACTCTCAACCCCATAATCACTATACTTGATTTCTGAGCTCTCCTAGCATTCCCTAGCATACAGGGCCTTTCCTTCCCTATTTATCCCTCCTGAAGAGCTTGTAGCCATCGACTGTGGCACTCCAGTTGTGTGAAGTATCCCACCACATTTCTGTAACAGCCACTATGTCAGAGGTTTCCTGCTGCATCATGGCTTCAAGCTCCCCCTGTTTGCTGCTCATACTGCATGCACTTCAGATGAGCTACTCATCCCGACACCTGTTTCCTACCCAACCCGATTTCCTACCAGAACCTTCTCAGGTGTTTCCATGATTTCCAAAAGTCTAGCCCTTGTCTCAGATGAATGGCAGAGCAAGAGTCCTCGTTAGTCCACCATCCTATGAGCCTTGGTGTGCTTCCCTTGGGCTTATTCAGGCCCGTTTTTCTCCCCTTCATATCTAGTTTAAAGCTCTGTCAATGAATCCTGCTAACTCCTGCCCCAAAATCCTCTTCCTGCTCTGGGAAATATTCGTCCTTTTGTATGTGTGATTTGTCTACGACTTTTATTAGACTAGCTGTAAAACCCTGTGTGATTGCATAGCGAGAACAGGCCAGATAGACTGGGATGGTTTTTCCATGCGCTGTTTTTATTCCTGCACATATATAGCCTTTAAAAACAGGAATGGCAATTTAAGGGGGGTCATGGGTTTGAGTGTCTCTTGTGGACCTGGATTTTTCAAATACACTCATTACATATCTGAAATGGCCTTTTTTCCGAGCCATCAGTAGGAGCTAGAGGATGAAAACCAAAACAGGCTGAAATTCAAGCTGCCCGTGCAAGCTTCAGCAAGGCTCCAGGAGCTTCCCTTCAACTCAAACTGGTTCATACTCCTCTTCTCTGATATCAGACTGCTGCCTGCATTATACTCTAGTCCACTCCTGTTTTCACGATGCCAAGCAATGGCTCTTGTTTCCCTTTCTGAGAGACTCTAGTCCTTGGTCCAACACTGTTCTCACAAAGTGTAGCCTTTTACATGGATGTCTTATTTCCTGCTGCGTTCTCATTTCTCCTCACCACTTACTGTTGGTTGGTCTCTGTGCCACGTGTCTTTACCACCGAAGGCTGTTCCTTAGCTCCCCCTGAGAAAGGCAGATTTACTAACTCAAGAAGTTTGCATCAAGGCAGTTCAAGATGATAGGTGAGTTCAGCTCCAGATTCGGACACCTAAACAAAGGTGTGTCCAATGGAGGCATCTCCACATGATCAGAGTGTCCAAGCTCCCCTTGCATTCAATGGAGATATAGGCAATACAGCCAACAGGACCTTTCTACAGCTCTGGCTCCACCGGCTGTAATGACTAAGGAAACAATTTGTTTGAATTTTGCCTAATGTCCTTTGAGGTGCCCTGAGTACCCTGCCTCGCCCCAGCTCCCAGTTCAGAAATGTTCTTGTCTTCTGTATGCAAGTTCCAATTGGAACATCTGCTAGCTCCAATTGGAGGTCCGGAATATCCTAGAGCATCTCGAATGTTGCGAGATCCCCCTGTGTGATGGTTGCACTAAGTTTCAATTCTCCATGGACTAAAGTAAGAGACATCACTTACCCTTGGACACCCTGGGATGAGTCTCTACAGTAGGAGGTGAATCCTGTCTGAAATCATAGAATCATAGAATCATAGAATCATAGACGGGAAGGGGCATCCAGAGATCATCCAGTCCAACCCCCGGCCAGAGCAGGGTCACCCAGGGCAGCCACACAGGAACGTGTCCAGGAGGGTTTGAAAGTCTCCAGAGCAGGAGACTCCACACCCTCTGTGGGCAGCCTGGGCCAGGGCTCCAGCACCCGCACAGCAAAGAAGTTTCTCCTCATGTTGAGGTGGAACTTCCCATGTTCTAACTTAAACCCTTTATTTCTTCTTCTATTGCTGGGCACCACTGAGGAGAGATTGTCCCCTTCTTCTTGACCCCCACCCCTCGGATATTTCTATACGTTGATAAGGTCCCCTCTCAGCCATCTCCTTTCAAGGCTGAACAGCCCCAGTTCTCTCGGTCTCTTTTCATAGGAGAGATGTTCAAGTCCCTTGATCACCCTCGTAGCTCTCCCTTGGACTCTCTCCAGTAGGTCCCTGTCTCTCTGGAACTGGGAAGCCCAAAACTAGACACAGCATTCCAGGTGTGGTCTCACCAGGGCAGAGTACAGGGGGAGAAGAACCTCCCTAGCCCTGCTGGTTACACTTTTCTTAATGCATCCCAGGAAACCATTGGCCCTCTTGGCCACAAGGGCAATGCCTTGGCAAGGTTCATTGTGATATGAAGATCTGTTCCCTGCTTTAACATGGATTTTGTATTAGACATTGGGTAAATGCTTCAAATCTTAGTGCTTCATCTGTCACATGGGGACATTAGAGAGCTCTGCCTCACCGTGATGAATGTAGGTTAGGAGATGTCTCGCAGTAAGGACTTCAGGGCACGTTACTAAAGGGATCTGGGGGACTAATTCTTGTGATGTGTCATTCAGGATGTCTGGGCTTGACTTCCCAATGGTGCTGACTACGGCCTGTGAGTCACTTACTGCTTCCTAGCAGGAGTTCAAGGGCTGATGTGCAGCCCGATGCAGAGAGTTTGAAGATAACCAACATCTATGCCAGTCTGACACGTTAAGGGCAGGAGGGATACAGATCCCACAGATCTCCTTTCAGCCCCATGATAGCTGATGTCCTCCTGGCTTGAGAATGCCCGCAGAGAAGTTGCAGTGCTGGGCAGGTGTTTTCCCCTCCCAAGGCTAAGCACAGAGTGGGAGGAGTGGGATTGAGTTTTTTTTTTGAAGTGACTTCAGTTTTAAACCAACCCCTCACTCAGCCCTTTGATAAACAAACCTTAGGAGCGAGTTGAAACCCACTCACGCTGGATGAAGGTTCGTCAGACACCATGTGCAAAAGTCAAAACGAAAATGAAAAAATGCTTCCCACGTGATCCAACTTAGCAGAACTTTTGTTGTAGTTATGATTAGAGGTGTCTATAGTCGCTTAGAAATAAGGCCCGGAGAGTTGGAAAAGAAAGGAACAGTTTATGGCACAGTCTGTGACAATTTTACATTGTATGAAGATGTCCCAGGCTAGAAGTAACGGGGAAAGATGGGAACGAGAACTCATGGTCAAGATGACAAAAGCCAAGGCATGCTTTGTCACTGATGTCTGTATGAAATAGCCAGGGAATAATTTCTGTGGCAGAACACAGAAGTACTGGAGAAGTCTTTGTATCGCCCCACAGTTCATGTCCACCTACTGATCACAGCCCCTGCCACCCGAGTCCTGATCCCGCGCATCACTAGGATGCCAAAATTGGCATTCGCCACAGAGCCGTGAATTTTGAAACAATGGCAGGAGTATGTCAGAATGTCTAGAGATGCTTCACCCCTCCCCACCACCACCTGTCAGATCTTAGTGCAAACGAGGAGGCAGCGAACTGTTTTGTAAGGGTAGGACTCATCCCGCCTGACTTGCTGCCGCTTGCAAGTCCCCGCGCTCCCCCGGCGAAGGATGGAGTCAGACACTTTGGGAGCGTGAGTCAACCCCTCCCTGTCCCACACGTGGATCTTAGGACAGGGTGAATCACTTTCTGGGGGTGTCTGCCTCTCTCTGGTGACTCGAGGAGATGTTCAGATGACTGTCAGCAGGCAGGGTAGCGTGCACCGGGAGTGACTCAACGCACATCCTCTCAGCCAGCTCAGTGCAATTTGCAGTGAAGCCTGTGATTAGTGTAGGTTTCTGCACGGAAAACGTTACAGTGAGAAAAGCCTTTATGTGTATACTGGGGTTTTGTTTCTGGTGTGTTTTATTCCTCTCTCTACTCTAGAACAAATGAACGCAACAGAAATATTTCTAAGCCAGTGTGACACGTCTGTCTCTTGTGGATTAGCGCTGCTTGAGTTTCAGTATGCAGGTACCTCTAATGTACAGTTTTCTAGTATAACAGCACTAAAATAAGACAATACATGACTTATTGGGGTTTTTTTCTGCTAATCATGGGAAGTTTTAAACTGAAGAGCTAGAAGATACCGCAACAAACAGCACTTCCAGCATCACTTACCTTTAAGAATTGTGTGGCATTGCTCAGCCTTCCAAAACTGTTAATTACATCTACCAAATCTAACCTACCTCTGGTAGGTTAAAAGCAAATCGAATCTGCATCTCTTTGGGGCTGAGGCTACTCACTTTCAGAAGTTTCCATCCACTAGAGCCCCCAAGTCCTATATGCGTTTCTTATAGAGGACTTAGTACTTGGGGAAAATTGTGGTGGCCTAAAGCTTCACTCTTGGTCAAGGCCTCCGATCTTATAATTTCGTGCTTTGTTGTTTTTAAAAATTCCATCTGAAATGCTAACGCGTGTGTGAGCCTACAGGGAAGGTATTCAGAGAGAGACTTGAAAGCTGATGGAAAGGTGGGCCTGCAGGCTGGGAGAATTTCAATGAAGGACAGAGGTGGAGGTCTGTCATCCTTGGTGGGCATCTTCTCCATCACAGCTCCTCTAGACATAGCTAGCCTGGAAGGGGGAGAATTTAGCCCTACTGTACTGTGGTGTGGCCTCCTCAAGAAGAAGATAAAGCCTCTAGAGTGAGATCTGAAGAGCCAGCGGATCTTCTTTCCATCCCCATGAGAGCCAGGTCCTTGTGGACAGAGGGAAAAGGGAGAAGAAAACAGAAGAAATTCAGGGTTTTCAGACATTTTAGCTTTTTAACCCTGGACAGCTGCAGCAAGCTGCTCCTTCCTCACTTCTTAAAGTAGTAAAAACTGAAAAGAACTCAACGTGTCTTCCAGCATGTTGCACAATCAAACTATAGCCACCAAATTACTGAGCTTCCCAGACGTAGATCTTAGTCCATCTTCTGTTCTCTCACCTGCAGAGCAGTTGTCCAGTGAGCAGCAGTGGGAGCAAGGGAGTAAGATGCCAACAGTCTTTTCTTTTCCCCGGAATCTGTCGATTAGTTTTTATTATGATGTTTTGGTCAATGAGTTCTTCGATTTACCCTTGCGGTAATCAATGATACCATATTTTTAAAGCTCCCAAAGTGTGAAGGGACACTATTATACCCTTTGGAGCAAATAAATAGCGTGTGGGTTGAGATGGGGAATAAGATCAGGCCCCTTTGGAATATCAAGGGGTTTCTGGCCCAGGCTAGGGCATAGGGAGGTGGGTTGAGAGCTGGCAATGCCCTCACTGATGGGAGCAGTACCATAGAATCTCGTGCACTGGGCAGAGCTTCATGGGACTTCAGAGGTCCCACACAAGGCAAGGAGATGGACTGTATCCAAAATCTCTTTAGGGGTTCCCACCAGGAGCAGAATGAGACTGGGCTGGAGATCTAACTGAGGTTTGGACCTGTGGTCCATCCAGGAGATGGTGCTGGAGATAAAACTACCTCCAATACAGGTCTTTCGTCCATCCTGGAAATAGGGCAGGATAGTTACTGGAGGGATCAGATTCTTTGGTTTGGGACTATCTGAAGGGTATTAATGAGTCTTGATGTTCCCTGTATTTATATATACATCTGCATGGGACCACAGAGCGGCAAAAAACTGACCAGCCGTCTATTTTTCCTAAAGGTGAATGCAGATGAGGGATTCTTGGTTAAGGCAGAATTGAGTATATTTCAATGTGAACGTTGATTGCATGGAAGTATTTTAGAATAGAAAAGACCCATGCACTTATAAGGAATATAGATGTCTTGCTCTTGCCGTGGTGCACTCCCAAGACAGACACCTTTCTATGGAAAGTAACCTTCATACTCGGGCTGCAGCGTTCAGATTGGATCTGGATTTCAAACTCTCAAGTGTGGATCTAATCAAGATGAGGACAGAGGCTGTTCTCTGCAAGGCGAGAAGAGCTGGGGTGGGGTGGCGAAGCCGACGGTTCATGAAGATAAGCATGATGCGCTGTGTCAGAGATGCCCTGAACACAGCAGCGTTTCCAGTTCCCGCACTGATATTTCTGTATTTCTCTCCTCTAGACTGTAAGGACAACCTGATGTGAGTTGAACCTTGGGGCTACTGAGCCTGCTCCCGAATCAATAATTTAGTGAGCAGATGATGTTTTCAACCAAAGCTCCTGTCTAACTCAGTGGATCTGTGTGTCTTCCGGCAGGTGTGTCCTCTGTGGCCTCCCTGATGTCCCTGGCTTGGGTGCTAGCCTCCTATCACAAGCTTCTTCGGGACTCTAGGGACGACAAGAAGAGTATGAGCTACAGAGGGGCCCTCATCCATGTCTTCTGGCGCTTCTTCACCATCTCATCCCGAGTTATTTCTTTTGCTCTCTTTGCTTCCATCTTCCAGCTCTACTTTGGGATCTTTGTAGTGGTCCATTGGTGTGCCATGGCTTTCTGGATCATCCATGGTGGGACAGATTTCTGCATGTCTAAGTGGGAGGAGATCCTCTTCAACATGGTGGTAGGGATTGTGTACATTTTCTGCTGGTTTAATGTCAAGGAAGGGCGGACTCGATACAGAATGTTTGCGTATTACACGGTAGTCCTGACGGAGAACGCTACCTTGACGCTCCTTTGGTATTTTTACAGAGATCCTGACACTACTGACTCATATGCCGTGCCAGCACTGTGTTGTGTCTTTCTTAGCTTTGCTGCTGGGATAGCTTTGATGCTGTTATATTATGGTGTGCTGCATCCCATGGGGCCCAGAGCTAAGATCCTTGTCAGCTCCTGTTGCGCCGAGCTGCTCTGGGGCATTCCTTTGCCCCCCGATGTTGAGCCCATGGCACCCCAAACCCCTGGGTACCGGGGGGCCCAGGCTACGCCCACCAGAGCGGTCACGGAGCAACAGGAGGAACTCACAGCTGACACTTGCTTGCCCGTTTTCCAGGTGAGAGCAATGGTCCCATCTACTCCATCTGGGCGACCCTACCCCCCCGAGGGGCCTCTCATTAAGATTGACATCCCGAGAAAAAGGTACCCTGCCTGGGATGCTCATTTTGTAGACAGGAGGTTAAGAAGAACTATCAACATCCTCCAGTATGTCACCCCCACAGCTGTAGGTATTAGGTATAGAGATGGACCTCTCTTATATGAGTTGCTACAATATGAATCTTCACTTTAAAGCTCCTTAAAACAAAAGTAAAAGAGGGGACCTTATTTTTGTTTACGGTAAACACAGATCATGAAACAAACACAAACCTTCAGATAAGCTTTCTTTCTGGTTGCTGTATGTATAAAAAAAAAAAAAGAAAAAGATATTCTCTATGTTTTGTAAGTAAAAACAAAAAGAAAAACTTTTCTTTTGTTTTTTACACACAAGAAACAGTATTTCAACTTCCACACCTAGGATTCACAGGTGGAGAAGGAGGCATCTCCACATCAGTTTTATACCGTACACCAAGTGTAGAACATTATTTATGGGATTGGTGCTGATTGAAAAATAAAAAAAAAAACAAACAAACAAACCTACAACTGCCTTATGCCCTTAGGTGCTGAGTTTCATTAAGTACTGTCACCTTTCTCATGCAAAACTCTTTGATGATTATATGCCAGGAAAAAAAAAATAAAAACAACCAACCAACTGAAATACAAACCTTACAATTAAAAAAAAAAAGAAAGTAAAAAAGAACAACAACAAAAAAAGAGAAATGTATGGAAAAAACAATCTGGTTGCTCTTATTGGATTCAGCAGAAAAAAAAAATGTCTAAAGATACGAAAGCAAAGCCAAGACCCCCCCCCAATGGAGTTGGATTTTTCCAACGGCTCAAAGACAAAAATCAGGTCTGTAGCTCGATTTGGCAGCACGTTCATAACACCGTTTGGCCAAGCCTACGAAGCCTTGACCGAGCCGTGTTCTAGACGTGATCCCACCACGAAACTGCGTTTTACGCGTAAATGAGCCGTGCAAAATGGCTGGTTTGCCCCAAATTGATCTGAAAATACCGAACCCGATCTTGTTCCCGACAGCTGCGTGTGCTAAAGCACCGCTGTCCTCAGTGGAATAAATAACGAGCGTCCAAACCCAGATTTCTGGAAAACAAAGAGATCCACAACCCCTGAAATTACATACCAAAAATGTTATACGCTAAAGTACATTTACACATATCTATTTCAGTAATAATAAAACTCAGCATAGTAGCAAAAAGCGAGTCAATTTAAAGGCACAATACTTGATCAGTGACTGGCAAAATAATTTGACCTACTGGATCATTTTAAGGCTGTGAAAGGTATCCATGTATTATTTGTAATCTCGTGTAAGACCTGTCATGTCTCATTCAGTGCGAGCCTTAAAGTGATTGTAAAGCATCCTTCGTTCCATTTTGCGGTTTTTTGGGTTTTGATTTTTGTTCTGTTTTGTTTTTTAAGGAAAACAAAACATGAAAATCGGGATTTAAAACAAACGAAAAAAACCACACAAAAAAAAAGAAAGACAAACAGACAAAAAAACCCACAAACAACAACAAAACAACCAACCAACAAACTTCTTCAAACGGTAATAACCTGTAAGACTGACTCACGTCTCGAGATGATTTGGTGCTTTGTATTTTCGTTGATGTTGTTGTTGTGACTTAGCTGAGAATTCTTCGACTCGGTACATGTGGGGAACTGCTGATAAGGAAAAAAAAAAAAACACCACAAAAAAACTGTCTCGTGTCACCCTCTACTGTAAGTACATGGCGAGAAGCAACACCAGAGGAAAAACGTGCGTCGTGGTTTAGCTTAGCCTTCTCACCGCAAGGAGATGCTGCCACCTCCGATGATGGCAAAGCCTGGACGGTCGCCGGCCGAGGCTTGCGCGGCTGTCCTGACAATTCCAAATAACCCGCTCGGTGTCGGAACATTCACATCTCTCCGGTTTTGTTTCTGTGCTGGAATCTCTTTGTTTCGAGTCAAATCACGGGTTTCGCGTCCGCCCAACGCCCTTTTTCCGTTTCGAGAGTATTGCTCCTTTAAAAGGATTATTCCTGTTTCAGGGCATCTTTTCAATCCCACCATCCCTCTGCTTGGGAGGGGAAAAAAAACAAACACAAAACAACAACAACAACAAAATGAGATATTTTTAAGTGAATGCTGTAGTATTTTCTGTGTGTAATTGCAATTTTTTATTCCAGAAATACTGTAACTGTCTAGGGTGCAAAACTCCCATGCTGACCTATTCTGAAGAGAAGATCAGCATGGGGGGGGATATTTTTTAATTATTATTATGATTTTTTTTTTAATTTGAGGAATTGGTTGGTTTTTTTAATTATAATAGTATTTAAAGAAACTAGTACCAATTTTATATAACAGTTTAAAGAAGCTGAATGCTTTCTTCGCCTGAATATACCTGAAGAGAAACATTTTTTTCAATCAGTGATCCTTTGCAGTGTTCTGAGAAAACATTGGGGTTTCTTCAGTTGTTTCATTTTGCTTTGTAAAGAAAACTTTTAACTGGTGTCCGTCCCTTTTAAGGAGGGCAGGGCTCGTTCACGCCAAACTAGAGACACACGGCAAAGTTTATAAGAAGCCAAATTGTCACTGGTACTGTAATTCCCAGTCAAACTCCATTTCAGGCAAATGTTTCTGGGCTCTGATTACAACCAATATGATGATCACATTTTCATGCAAAGGGAGGGATTCTTTTTCTTGCCATCTCCTGTCTAATTCCATGTCCCTTGTTTACTGTGCACATAAATATATATATATACACACACACTTATATATTTGTGAAAAGCTTTCATTTCCCTTCTCCTTTGTCCCAGAACCAGTCCCTCCTCAAGCATCCTACTAACATTTCACCCTGTTTCTTCCCTAATGCATATCTTGTCTCCATAAAAAGAGGTAATTTGTGAAGTGAACTTGCCATCCCCAGCTACTGAGGCATAAAAACCACAGAGATGCCCATCTTCCAGGAACAGGCCTGCATATCTTCTCCCAGGGACTTTCTTTCTATGTACCTTTAAAACTAGTGTAGATTTACTCTGATGATCCAGTTCCCTGAGACTCAAGACCCTTGCATGGAGAGCTCTCCTCTACACATCTGCATTTCACTGGCATAAGCATGAGAAAGGAACGGATGACAAGCAACCCTGCTGTTCCTCAGGAACCTTTCCTCCAGGAGACAGCATCCTCATTTTCGAAAACACCATGAGAAGGTGCCCTTGCCTGAAACTCGTCAACCTTGAGGTCTGATTTGGAGATGTGATCCACTCCCCACCGAACAGCTAGAATCTGCCGCTTCGCACCAGGATGGAGACACGAGTCAACGAGCCGAGGCACACTTGTCTGGAGTCGAGGAGGAAACCCTTTGGTGTTGCCTCTTGTGAGCATCTGCAGCCTGCCTTCCCTCAGGAACGGGACCCTTGCTCCAGACCAACAAACCAACAGCCGTCCTCTCCCTCCCGTTACGGGAGTCGAGGGGCAAAACACTCTAGAAGTGACCTTACCTCTCAATGCAGTGCTAATTTCTCACAGCCAAACCAGCTTGACAAAGGGCTTCACACACCCCTTCTCCAAAGTCCTCCTTCTTCGTGGCTCGTGAGATGGGTAACAACGAAGGCAGGTGCCTCCACGGCATGTTAAGACTGTTTCTTTACGCTTAGCTGCATAAACTCGCTGCCTCCACTCTTTTCTTTGAATGATACTCACTGGCATCTTGGTTTAGGAAAAGTTTTCCAGTGAGAGCCTGTGTCAGCCCTGAAGAGCTCTGTCTCTTCGACGGACTTCATTACCGCCTTAACGTAAAGCACGTGCTCTGCCGCTACACCCACCGAGTTCCTGGTGGACAGTTTGGTGTGGTGACCACTTCCTCTTGGGATCATCTGTGATCTTGTTGCCAAGCAGCGCCTTCTGCCAAGCCAAAATCCCAGCTCTTTCTTGGTACTAATCTCAATGCTAAGAGTCCAGTCCTCACCTCCTGGGTTGTTTTTGCCCCGGGTCCCTTTGATTTTTTGATGTGCACAAGGGTCAGTGACTTGCTTTGGTTTCACCTGATTTTTAACTCCTCGTCTTCTCCCCGCTAGATTAGCTATACCATGCCCCACCTTCTTGCCGGAAGATACTGCATGAGGAGTTTTTCAAATTGTCATGGAGAAAGTTGAGCCCATTTTTATTCACAAGATCAGTGGGCAACTTCTCTGGTGCATTTGTGCCGCTGGATTCACCCCAGGATCATCTAAACCAGCCAACTGTGCCATGCCACGGCAGAGCTGGGGCATGAGGGCTCCACCATCCCCATGGTTACATTGTTTGAACCTTCCCTGGCATGGATCCACTCAAAAAAACCAAACAAACCCACAAAGAGCTGGGGCACAGCTTGCACAGGCGTCGACGCTGGCCAGAGACCATCGTCAATCAGCAGCTTGGATGCAGCCGCTCTGTATCGGTGGCATTTTTAGTGGTGTGGATGTGGCCAGCACTTGTCGGTTGGCTTCATGGCCAGAACGGATCCTGGCAGTGCTTAATTTACTCATAAAGATGGAACTATGTGCCACAGACCAGGATTCAGGACTTGGTGGAGTGTATCAGCTCCGATCTGACATTTTTCAGTTTTCTGCTCGATTCAGTGGACGAGGTTTATTTCAGCTCGCTTTCTTCTTTTTTGCTGAGGCTATTTTTGCAAACAGCATTGCTTTTATGGTGCTGATGTCAACCCATCCATCCATCCATCCCTTCATCCATGTCAGATGTCTGGCATGCTTGGTGTGATAGCGTTATACATCTGTAGGCAGCTAATTTGGAGACAGGAATAATTCAGACCAGACCAAATCAACAATGGAAATACAGTAATTACAAGGTCCCTGCCCATGCCCTTGTCATGCTTTGCCACCCACACAAGGCATTTTTCACCCACAGCATATCCAACCTGAACTGCAGAAGAGGAGCAAATGTATAATTACCAGTGGAAAGTGCAGGCAAGCCACCAATGTCAAGTGTAAATATATATATATATATTTTTTCAGTGTTTTGGATTGGAGCTAATTATCTGCTTCATCCTGTCCTTCTGCACCTGCCAAAAGTCAGTAGTCATTTGCATGTATTTTTATTTAAAGCTGACTAGATGAAAGAGGACAGAATTAATTTCGAGCTTTAGTCAGTGGTCTGCTAAACCCTGGCTGATGCTGCTCACAAGGGGAGAGTTGCAACTGACTTCCAGAGAGCAGCCATCCTGTGCTCTTTGCACGCATTTTTGTGCGCGCAAGATTCACTTCACAATTTATCCCTGCTCCTCATCCCTACGCAGAAATGCGTGACACACCTGGTCACCCACCTACCCGCCAGCATGATTAAACCTCCTGAAGAAAATGTGGTCTGAGGTTCATCTAGCGTGATTTCATTGAAGCTCAGAGGTGCTTTGAAAAGGAAAAACTTACTACTGTGCATTTGCAAAACCTTTTAGTGCCTGCTTGCTGGGCAGCTTGGGCAAGGGACAATTTGGAAGCTGCCGGAGTCGACGGAAAATTGTGGAGACAGGCTTTTCTAGAATATTTTCTTCTTTCACTGGGTTAGCTTTTCTCTGGATTCTGTTCAGATCGAATGTGGTCATGCAAAAAAAAAAACAAACTCATGAAAACCAACAAAAACAAAACTGTAAAAAAAACCAACAAAACGAAAGCCCAAATAGCCACAACAAAATAAGGTCTATGCCAATCCCTGTAGAAGCTGAGATAGTAGGGATGATGTGAACTCCGTTACGAATCCTTTGCTTGCTGAATCTTGCATGTTGTTATTTTGGCAGTTGTCTAAAGCCCTGGGGCTTTGGGGTTGGTAGTTTCCCAGGTTGACGATTGCTTTTTTTATTTTTCCGTGGAGCTCAGGTGTATTCTGGTGCAGAGAATCTCAGCCTGGTTTGAAGGAGAAGATTTGAGGCTATCCCAAATAGACGTGGGCAAACCTTTCACTGTGTGCAGAATGCATTTCCAGACCTTTGGGTACGACTAGAGGTTGTTGCAATCCACTTATTTCTCCACGAGCACGTGCGGAATCGCGTCATTGTTGTGTTTGAACTTGGGAATAACGGTGTGGTGACTCTTTTCTGTCAAGGTGCGATGTGAGGAAAGGTGGGAGCCTTCCTGCTGTGCTAGATATTGCCTGTGTTCAGCCCTTCTTCCTTACTTGAAGCTCAGACAGGAGGATAATGAGAAAAATGAGAAAATGAGGTGGCGGATAGCTGCATATGTTCCATTGGCTCCTCGCTGATGAGAAGGGAGGCAATTGGTGACAATTAAAATAAATCTGCATAAACCATCTGGACCTGGCTGTATGTTCAGATGTACACACAACCCAACTGGAAAGTGATGTGGTTGATAAAAATAATGTGGACTATATTTTCCTGTTGTATATTAAAAACTAAAAAAACACCCCAAACAAACAGAGCCAAAACAAAACCCACCTCAAAACAAAGCATTGCAGGCAGCCAAAAATGATGTGCGAGCATAAATTTTACTTTCCCCCTCCCTGAACCTCTGGGACAGATGCAGCAAGGTTTTGAAAACCAGGCACTTTGTAATATGCGGAGTTATTTGGATTTGTGCAACGCTGTGTTTGTCAGATGGTCTTTTACAGCGAGCGTAGAAAGTGGCCACGGTCTAAAACTCTTTGCAGATTTCTGGGTGACAGTACTCCTGGGTTTCGACCCCAGCTCTGCCACGAAATTGCTGTGTAACCTTGGGCAAGTGATTTAACCTTTCTGTGCCTACAGTTTACCCATCTGTACATGGGTATAATAATATTTACCTACCTCACAGGGGTGTTGTGAGGCTTAAGTAAATGCGTGCGAGAGGTGCTGGAAGTAAAGGTGCGCCGTAAAAAAAGTGTCATTCTTGCTGGGTTTGTGCTGTTATCGGGAACGAGCAGTAGAGGAATTTGTTACAACATGCAGAAGGAAAACCTGCCGGTGCGTGCATGTGTCGAGAAAAGTGATCTTAAGTCTTTTCTCTCCCCACAAGCAAGGAAAAAATTGTTATGCGCCAACTGAACAGCCTTGCTTTCCTGGTCAAATGTAATAGCACTGTTTGCAATATTATTTTCTTACACAAGAGGTGACCTTTCCCTTTTCCTTTTTCTGTTTCTGGAAACTTGAAACTAAAGATCGCAAAAGTATTTCTGAACCGAACAGATTACTGATGAATACTTGAATTTCTTTAAAAGTTGCTCTCATCAGCCACGGTTAATGTGCACTAATCTTTCAGCCATCAGCTTCCATCTGAATACAGTGAAAAATTTGCTCACGCTGTTTTGGAATAGCCTGGACCTTATTTGGGAGGCTGGTATACTGTTTGCTGAGGACTCTTGTAGGCATGGGAAAATTAGTGTCTCAACTGATAAACATGTGAAAAAATCCTTTTCTTTTTTTTTTGCGTTGTTTTTGCCTTTTATGTTTCTTGACTGCCTAAGACAGCACAATAATTGCAGTTTACTTGGTTGTACAGTAGCTTTTTTGTGAACAGTTTCCTTACGTGAAGGGTGAAGATGTGTTGTGAAAGGATGAGCTAGACTTTATGTTGCTCACGCGTGACTTTGCTCGAAGTACCCCCTTTCCTGCAGAAAAATCTGTGCCACATCCAGAGAGACTAAACCAGGCCTGCCTTCACCATCCTCCTGCAGGCAAAACTTCCTTTGCCATCTGCGGGAGTTTTGACTGTCCATTACGTGTCCATCGAGGTGGATTCATCCCTGGTTGAACCCCAAGACACTCGGGTGAAAGCCAGGATAACTTTCTTTAGAACAAGGGAAGGGAATCCGGTTCATTGCCCCAAATATCGCCACTGGTCGAATAATTCAGAAGGGAAAAAAACCCCTGTGATAGAAAGCCTGGGTTGTTTGTTTTTTTTGCGTGCGTGTGTTTTGGAGCCAAGTGTTTTTCTTGTCTAAGTGCCCTGACTATTATATAACGCTTCTTTTGGAAATGCAATGCAAGGCAAGACTCCCTGCTCCCTTTCAGAAAAGCTTTTTGAGGTCTACTGATGCACTCCTTACTCAGGCAAAACTCCTGCGTCTGTTGTTGGGTCTTGTTTTCTCTTCTGAGTAAGGACTGTGAAACCTGGCCTGGTCTGGATAACCAGGTGGTGTTTCAAGCAGCTGTTGTCTTCTCTAACCCAAGACTTGCCTTGCATGAAGCAAGAACAAAGCTAGGAACCCAACTCTCTCTTGGTCTGCCACGTACCTTCCCTGCCCCTTTCTTGTGTCCACCACGGGGAGGTTGTTCCAAATCTTCTGGCCGCGTGGGCCAGGCTGTTCCACACAACTAACCAGGCAGCTGTGGATCAGGGCAGGGCAAATTCAGAAGCCCTACTCATGCAGGTGGGCTGCTCGCTCATCTGCGGTGGCTTTGGGTCTGTTCCTTCCCCGTTCTTCTCCTCAGCCGTTTATTTGCCCTTTTTTAAGCACTCAGCTCGGTGCTTCTGGGTTCTTTTTACTGCTTCTGTTCCAAAAAAAATAAAATATTGAAGCTGGGAAAAGAAAAAAATAACAAACAAAAACAGCAATGTAACTCCTTCGGTGCTATACTAACTGCTTTGTTCGACCCAACCAAATGCTGGCCAACGTATAGGTTGTCCCTCTTTGTCCTAAGAAGCACCACACGTCTGTGTCTTGAACAGGGGTGGACTGAGAGGGGTGAGAGAGGGCAAGGGCGGTTTTGAAAGCAGTTAAAGTCTCATGTGTATCTAGTAGAGAGGAAAAAAATAAAATATGTAGATGCTTTCAAAGTTAGTTGTCGCCCACCTCATGGAAGTAAATAGGATATAGCCTATAAGGTACTGAGGGCATTATATATATATTTATTTTTTTTAAAAAAAGGGGGACAAAAAGTTCACCTTATCAATAAATCACCCTTTAATTTTCCTGAAAACGTACTATTCAACAGTAAATCCACCTGGCTGTGCTTGCACCCGGTCATTTTGCTTTGACCCGCTTCAGCAGCAATGGCTACTTTTAACTGCAAAGATAATGCGGGAGGAGAGAGGGAACTCCTCCTACTATATATTAGGTTTGATGTGAAGAGGGTGGCTATGAATTTTCAGGATTAAAGGGACTAATCCACATGTATGTCTGTGTCTGTATACACAGTCCTGTGGAAATACAGACGAGCATACATGCCGTGTTACTGCAACAGTATATATGTTTTAATATATATGAACATATTGTGAGTTCCAAAGGGCTTTCTGAGATGAGGAAGGTAGTTTCTGGTGTGAGGTGCTAGCAATTTGGGATTTGCAAGCAGAGTTGAAATAAATACTCCTTGTATGCTTGGTTTATATTAAGTAAAACAGGGACAAAAGACCATCGGAAGCTTAAGTTCCTTCTGAGGAAATGCTGTACTGACTGATCTTCAACCTCTTAAAAAATTCGGAAGCCAAAATCAAACCAAAAACGAGGGCCAAATGCAGTGTCAGTGTAAATCCGTAAAGCTCCACTGATGTCCTTCCACTCCCTATGCTGAAAATAGGCATTTCTACTGGTGCCAGCAGAGCTCAAACTGGGCTCTGTTGTTTTTTTTCTTAACCTATGTTAAGAGATTTCCTGTTTGAGCTTGTAGATTTTGTCAGAAGCCAGGCAAAACTTGGACAAAATCAGAGTGTAGCACAAAACCTGGGTGTAGCACAACCCCGACCTATGTAGTCTTTGGCTTTTGCTGGGGAAGAGATAGTTCCCCCTTCCACCAGTATCACCATTGCGATGAGAACAGCCTAGTTAACGCGCGCAGCAAGCTGGGCCCTCCCTTGCAGGGATTAAACCTCCCAGCTCTCATTTCCAGCCCTTCAAATTCAAATGCCAAATGCCACTCGAAGGGAATGATTATTGTTTTCTCTCCAGATGTCATTCCCGTTCATCAGTCCCAAGGACGAGTAGCTCGTGTTTTCCTTTCGAGCGGTATTTACCAATGAAACGCGCTGCTGCCAGAGCCTCCCTCCCTCAGACCCAGCTGAACGCCACCTGCACGCCACCCCCGTCCTTCCCTCCACCGTAACAGCAAAGACCGTTCTTCCCCAAGAAAATCCAGGACAAATGCCAGATGATTACATCTGCAGTCCGTTCACTTTAGGATTTTATTTCTGTTTCGGAGGTGCACACACTCCCCGTAGAAATTTCGGTAGCCTGAAGTTGAAGCCACTTGACTTCAATGGACTTGCCTCGAGCTGGCACGGCTGCAAGAGAAACCTCACACCGAGTGTTCCCCAGGCACCCCTCAAACTGCTGTAGTTTCACACCGTTCCCATGTAACGTGGGGTTTTTCGTTGGTTTTTTTTTCTGCAATGACTGATGCAAATTTACTACAGGGGCAGTGGACTGGTTTGCACTCATCCATTGGCCTCCTACTCGAGCAATTCAGCAAGCCTTAAATGGGTTGTAACTGCAGTTTTCTAAAAAACCCTTTCTGAATACGTATCACAGCCAAATCCCTTGGCCTCTCATCTTCTCAATGTAGGGAGAATGAGAGGGAAGAGATTTTACATTGAACGTTGAAGCTTGCCATTAGCTACAAAATGTGCCCCCCTCCCAAAATGGATCTAAAACTTTTTTTTTTCTGGGGTGGAAAACACTTTTCTATCATTAAAAAAAGAACAAACAAAACCCAAAACAATGGTTTTGGCTAATGTTTCCATTCTGTAAACTTTTACCATTCCAGTCTTTTTGTTCCAGTGAGGAATGGGAAGTAGTTTCAAAAGTGTTTAAATTACTCAGGGAAGGACTATTTCACATCCAGGTCTGGTGACTTCTGCTCACGTCACCGGACCAAGTTCAGACCATTCCACTAAAGCAAACGTGATTACCCCCAGTAAGAAACCAGTATGAGATAACAGCTGGGCTGAGGCCCTGGTGTGGTCTCCTCCAGACTTAAGGGGACCTGACATAGCATGTCCCACCATGGAGCTGTTCCCCTAAATATAGGATTTGCACAGAAAGGCTGTGTTTTTCAGAAGCTTTGAAGGACTTTTTTTCATTGCAAGGAAGTAGCATCGCATTGCTGTGTCTATTTTTGGATGTTGTGTATGGAAGGTTAATTGATAGTGCCTGAAGATACATGTTCTCTCTCCATCTCTGCCATGGGCTGTTGGTTGGGAAAGTCAAGAGGATTTTAGGGTTGTCTCTGCTGGCACGTATAAGATGTTCCCTGTGTGCCAGGGCATGTGATACGGAACGGTCAGGCTGTTGCTGGGCTTGCATCAGCCATCCCACCTCCAGCCCTGCTGTCCTTGCCCCAGGTTTTGCGACGTGGGTTTGAAGATCCTTGTCTACCCTACGAAAGTGCTGGGAGAACGGGGTAGTTAACGTGCTTCCTGCAAAGCTCTTGAGCACCTTCCGATTGAAAGGAATTCTGAAAGTTCACGGTAACTTCTCAAATTAACTTTCATCCTAGGAGCATTTTTTGATTAGTGAATTTTGATAGTGCTGGAAAATTGGCACAGCCGCAGAGAATAGCACAATTTAAACACTTACATTTCCGAAGTGCCACTTTTCCCATAAACATTGAAATTTGACTAATCACTGCTGGAACTCGTTGGTAACATTCAAACCCCAGAAAAATATTCTCACACTTGATTCCGCAGATAAACGTTATTCAAGGAGAACAAATTCCCCAATCACTCCAAAACGCTGAGAAGCTATTAAAGCAGGACACCTGGGTTCTTCTAATGTTTCTGCAATGTGATAAACTTTATCCGCTGAATATTGTCCATTTGCCTGACAGTAGGCACACTGGGATTGCAGCCAGACGTAGGATCCCCTTGAGTGAAGCAGGACGTGGACCTGCCCCCAGAATAGCCTTTAGTTTCACTGTGGTTATTTGTGTGATCTCGGGCAAGTCAACTATCTGCTTCGTGCCTCAGTTTCCCCGTCTGTAAAATGTGAAAGCCTACCTGACAAGGATGGTGTGAGGATTATTTAGTCAGTGTTGGTGAAGTGCTTAAAGACCTTAACGTCAAGAGCTCTGTGGTGGCATTGGGCAGAGCAGGACAAAGCAATGCGGGATGTCACCTTTCCCCTGTCCCCCTGCAGCCCAGCAGAGACAACGAGGCAGGTTGATCTGAAATTGGATTTCTCGAGGAGGACTAGCATAACCCTTTCAAGATGCCACACTAAGCTTTTGGGAAGTGCTTTTCTCCTTTAGAAAGCATTTGGGGAAGTCAGCTGAGAAGCCAGGGGTTTAGCATAGTCCCATTGGGTCGTGGAGTTGGAGACCGCAGAGATGGAAAGAGCACGTGGGTCGTCAGGCGCCTTCCCAAGAGCTCATGCCACATGTCTTATTCTCCCTCCCTAAATCCTGTCTGGTTGAAAACCTTCCAAAGAAGGGGTGTGCTCACTCTGGACCCTCTCGATCAGGCATGTCAGACGGAAGTAAAGATCTAAGCTTTCCTAGTAAGAAATACAATTTTTGTTAACTATGCTTGAATCTCAGTCATGCCCATGCCTTGAATCTTGCCTTATTAACCAAACTCAGCCCATTCTGGATCCAGGTCATTCATTCTGAAGTTGTCCTTCCAGTGCCATTCTGACCCAGCGTGGCTTGCAGGTGAAGATGCCCATCCATCCAAGTTAGGATCACAGATCTGCCAGTTCGACTGGGAGAGGTCAGCTCCTTCCTAGGCCATTTCTACGCCTGAGCCATCCTTGCGAGGGGTGTAGAGGGACTGGGATCCAAACTAGATCTGAACGATCAAGGAAATCAAGTCCTACCACAGGCAACTCCTTTCCTCCCCCACAATGGTGCTTTGACACCATTTCTAGCTTCTGCCAGCAAGCTTCACACATGGTGCTTGGGAGGACTGCCAACAATCCCTGCTCAGAGTTGGCCAAAAGAAGTGGCCGAGGGCAGAGCTGACCCTCCTCTGTGTCCAACGAGCTCATTTCTGCTGATCTCAGTGGCGTTGCCCTTGATTTGGGGCAATGCCGCCGAGAGCAGGGGCAGGCGGCTTGTCAGCAGCTGTCTGAAGAGCGAGGGTGGTTTAGATGGGATGGGCTGACAGGTGTCAACACGATGCAAAACTGGTGCTATGAACTTGGCGTAGAGTGCCTGCGAGTCTCTTTTTCTTTTTTCGATCGCCAAGCAATTACCTTACGCATGGGAAGCCCCTTGTTTATAGGCAGTGTCTGTAGTGACGCCTCATCTCACAGGAGGGCTCGGAGCATGCATTCTGTCTTATTCCCCAGCTCTTCCTCGAATTTCTATGTCTTGGAGGGCAAAGCATGCACGCATGAGTGTGAATTTATGAGCAAAAGAAATAGGTCAAGAGTTACCCCGAATACTCAGCGCTACGGAGGTTTTGACAGAGTAAGGAGTGAATGAGGATGAGGGGCTAAGAGCTTAGGGAACCAGATGTGCAGATTCTGATCTCCTTCTCAGTCCAGCGGGACTTCTATAAATGCATCAAGATCATTGTCTGTGTCCAGGACAATTTCTTCTCTAGGCTCCCGGGGAGTGACAGATTGAGATATTCAGGGCAAGGCTCCACGGAGGGATGAGATCAGACTCGCTGAGCGCCTTCGACTTCCCCTGCTTTAGTGGAAGCTGAAGGCATCCAGCACATCCCAGGAGGCAATCCACGTGAGGCTGTGCCCCTTAGATTACGCTTTGAGCAGTCAAAGTCCAATTCTGCTTTCCTTACGTGTTGGATGTGGCAAGCTGTGATCATTTTAATTTCGGGAAGGCTATTAAAAACTGTCCAAAGTGTTACATAAGAGCTCGCAAAATCAACGTGCCCCTTAAAAGACCAGATTCTGGTCTTCACCAAGGCGCCAGCCACCCTGCATGATCCCCACGATTGTTTTCTGGGAATGCCCTTTTTTTTTTTTTTCTGCCATCAGCGAGGGCAGAATTTGGCCTGGCCCCACCCTGCCCTCACTGACTCCAAAAAAGCCCTTTATATTTGTTGACGACGGCTGTGTAAGGGCGGCAATATTTCAATTCTGCAAACCTCGTGGTGCCTTTTCTTGTGGTGCTCACCCTTCACAGGACTTCAGTCAAGGCAACCACTTGCATCAAACAGCAACGTCAGTACTTTTCCTCTATATTGTGTGCCAGTGCAGTAACAGACTTTAATGCATACATATATAAATATAGATAGATAGATATATTGCGATAGTTATAATTATATATATATAATTGAGGTTCTGATGCCGCTGTATGGGGAATGTACCATTCCTCTGCAGGATTACACACTGCTCGAGTGAAACCAACAGCTCAACGTCCTGTAAAGCATTACAACCTTGGCGAGGAGCTTCTCTTCCCCTCGTCTGTTTTCCAGTTCCCTTCTCCCCTCTCACTCTTCTCCTCCCCAGAAACGCGCACTCCTTCAAAGCTGCTGTTTCCCACTGTAGCAGTTTCCCCCAAATAGCCCTCTCCCATCACCAGCATGTCTGCAAGGCGCTATCTTCCTCCTGTGTCAGGGTGGGGAGGTCTCCCCTTGCCGCGAGAAGAGGGCGGTGGGACCCACAGGGCAGCATCCTGCATCCTGCAACAGCATCCTGGGGTGGCATCCAGGGCAGCATCCTTGAGTGGCATCCCAGAGCTGCATCCTTGGGTGGCATCCCAGAGCTGCATCCTTGGGTGGCATCCCAGGAGAGCATCCTGGGCTGGCATCCAAGGTACCATCCTAGGGCAGCATCTCAGGAGAGCATCCCCGAGCTGCATCCTGAGGTAGCATCCCATGGAAGCATCCCAGGGTGGCATCTACCCCAGGGTGTCATGCCGGGGCAGCGTCTTTGCCTTTTCTTTGCACCGAGGCGATGCAACCTGCCGCGTTCTTCCCCCCGCTAGCCAAACCATCCTCTGGCGTGCCTCTCCATTTTAGCTTCCCCAGCGAGACTGCAATTTGGTGTCATTTTTCTTTTTTTTTCCCCTCTTGGGATGCTCGGTTTCCCGCGCTGCTCCGAGCGAGCTGAGCCCTCGCCGGCGGGGAGGAGGGAAGCTGGCGAAGGCAGTTTGCTTTGCTCCCATGAGTAGTTCTGCCTGACTTCAGGGGGAGACTTTTTTTTTTTTAATGAAGGGACTGCTAGGTTGGGTAAATTGTCACCTTATCGTTACCTTTGAAGTATTGCTGAAACGAGAGATAGATGGTAGAAGGGATGTTGAGTGAAGGGATTTTCTACTAAAGGGAACAACACCAATAATACTGTAAAAGGTGCTAGATTCAAACCTCATTTTATATACTTTGGTTCTTAGAGAAAAAGAAATATATAAAAATACACAGAATTCTTCCTGTGCAGCCTTACTGTAGATTGTTATAACCAACTCTTTATCCAAAAAACAAAAAAAAGTGAAAAGGTTAAAAAAGGACGAAAATGGAGCGATCCTGTATAAAGTGTAACAAATATGACTTTCCTATATAAATGTAAATGATCAGACATATATTAAAATACACTTGAGGCAGGCAGCAAGCATGAAAAGCTTTTGAAGTATCCTCTTTAATGCACACCACCTGTGTTTTCTTCATTTGGCTGGTGCAAGAGGGAATGTGCCAAGTCACTTTTATTTCCTTTTACTTCTGTTCCTGATTTTTGGGAAGAGGAAAGAGGACTGGAAAGATGGTGAGCAGTTTAGCTAGCATGGAAACCTGGAGTATTCACCTCGATTTTTGGGTTTGTTTTATTTTGTTGTTAGTTTATGACATTGGTGACAGTGTTTGGCCTCACACTTCATTTCTCAAATGCTTTTGAAAGCTTTGTTGCCTGCCCCAGGTGCTGAGCATAACTCTTACCTCAAGAACGCTTACAAAAAAAAAAAAGTCAATTGTTTTCTCCCATCTCTGGAAAAGTAAAGCAAACAAATGATAATAACAAAAAAAAAAAAAAAAAGCGAACAACCAGCAGTGAATGAAGGAATGAAAATGAAAAAAAGAAAGAAGTCAAAGCAGAGGTTTGGTGATCAAACCGAGCCATTCTGGTGCTTTTCCCCTTTTTGTGTTGCTAATGATCAAAATTACATGAGATGGGCTTAGACAAGTTCGTGGTCTTAGGATGTAGCAAAACCTGTATTTAAAGAGAATACAAATTTGCATGGAAAAAACTCTGATGGAACATTTAAAGAATGGCTGTTTCAATGTCAGACGTTTAATGTTAGCATGTGTGTGCTGTATATACCTTTTCATGTGTGACATGTACAGTTGACTGAGGAAAAAAAAACATATGGAACCGAACAAAAACTAATAATCAAATGCTATTTTATCAGATGATGCACTTTTTCACCTTGATGAGAAGCCACTGTTCACAACTATGCAATCTTCCAGTTTCTCTCTCTATCTCCTCTCTCCAACCTCAAATTTCCCAACTATTTTCCATAACCTAAACCGTTTTTTCTTTTGTACAAAGAAACACAAAAAGTTCCAAACTCTGGTTCAAGGTGAGAGTGCTACTGTGACTTTTCTCAAACAATAAGAGCTAACAAACAGATAAACAAAAGGGGTTTGGTTTGGTTTTGTTTTTAAGAAAAAGGAGGTTCGGACATGACCCTCTTTATGTTCTCTAAGTGAGTTGATGTTTTCTACATGTGCCAGGCTTCTGTTGACTGTTTTTGGGTTTTGTTCCTTGGTTCATTTTTCTCTCTCTTGGGTTTTAGGATATTTTATTCCTTTATTTATTTGTTTCCTTACGTATTCCTTTTAATTCTGGTTTTGTATCGTAGGTATTGGGGATGTGAAGATGAAGGTGAAATTTGGCTTAACTTCAAGTGTTTTAGTACATGTGTGTGCTATATGTATATAGTTTTCTACATAGAAAATTTTACGCGCTTTTTAACGCACTTTACGACTTGTATGTACAAAGTTGTCTATATAGAAAATGTAGTGAGTCTTACTCGACCTTCAAAGAAGAGCGTTTTAAGAGGAGTTAAGATGTCTGAGTATCTCACGTGCTTGTGTGTGTGTATTATATACTATATTATATATTATAGAAATATATAA
>NW_009735529.1:0-12114 GCF_000703405.1 Apaloderma vittatum | reverse complement strand
TCTCTGAAATATCCTGGAATGCAATATTTTTCATCATTTTTCATCATTTAATCATCCTGCTCGTGGGAATTGAACATCTTTCAAAAACATCACAGAAAATGGGCTAAATGGCTCTGAATGAGGATGAGAAACTTTCTACATAACGTGTAAAACTAATGCAGAAACCAGCCAAATAGCAGTATCCTTTCAGTATCTGTTTTTATAGGATTTATGTGTATAGTTTTAAAACACCTCTTTAAGGGGTGGTCTCCTATACTTTTGAAATAGCCTTTGAAAGTGACAGTCTTTCCCACAAACTGAAAAGCACCCAATGCCTGGCAAATAATCATCTGGTTTATTTTAACCAGATGAACGTTTCCAGCTAGCCAGGAGCAGCCACAGCACAAGCTCTATCAGAACCAGAGTTGTATGAGCAAGAAATGTGAAATCCTTGGAGAATTTCCTTGCCCCATAAAAATGGGGACCGCATATGTGGCAGTTACTAGTGTGAAATAATTTTCTGATGATCTCTGAAATATCCTGGAATGCAATATTTTTTATCATTTTTCATCATTTAATCATTAAGAGAAACTCTTAAATGAAACAAGGAAGCCTGCTTTGCTGGCTCTCTAACAGCCTTGTTATGTCTGGTGCCTGTTTGGGATAGTGGAGCTGCCACATTTCCCTGCCTTCCCACCCACTGACACCCCTAAGTGATTTTTCCTACAGGCTCTCATTTTAAGTTTTCACAAACTATTTTGTAATATGTCAAGTCCCATATTAATTCAGGTGGAAATTCTTCTTCTTTATAGTGCAGGAAATAGTTTCCCCAAATCCTTCTAGTTATTTCTGCATTAGTGGAAGCACTGTACTCAACTCTTTTGCCTGTCTGTCATTCATCTGCTCTTCTTTTAGCTGCCTTTTTAATTTATATTGCTAGATGCCTTGAAGTGCATGGTCAGCAGCATACCTGTGATAATTACAGCTTACATTATGTCTAAAAACTGATTTTCTAGACAGAACCTATGATTATATAGCATTAGCATGTACAGGCCTCAGTGGAAATCACAACCTATCTGTGATGTGCTGTGGAGTGCACAGTAACATACTGTGCTTGCCTTCAAACATTTAACTGAAGCCTATGATCTTAAAAAAGATGCAACTTGCATAATTACAGAATTGGTTTCAAAGGAACGCTTGTGGTAGAGTTAGGTAAACACCAATTTATTTGAGGTGTCCGGGGTGAAAAACAATATATATCCATGAGAAGGGAGAAGGAAATAAAGAAAAAACCTAATTATAGGTATCTAAAGCTGGCGTAATACATATTCACTATGTAAGCTCCGTTGATGGATATAGGAAGGGTGTGTAGATAGATATTCTCCCAGGAGCTATACTAAGGAGAGTTGCTATAGGAGCCCAAGTTTAACTTTTGCATGTTTGGAGGACAGTTTCTAAATACTGGAAATGAAGTCATGTTGACTAATCCCTATGCAGTTTTTTACATTTGTTACATTTCTTGGGGAATAAATGTTTGCCGATCAGAGACTCAGAACCAGTCTAATTCGAGGCAATTGTGCAGATTTGGTAGATGGCCTGTAGCTCTGCAAGTGAAGAGAGGTTTCCATCCCCCACCCAGACTAGCTGAGACCATGTTACCCAGAACATAAAATACATTTAAAAGTAGAACTTGCCCTGTACCAGCAAGGAATCTTCTGCAGAAGCCTACAACAAAAAAAAAGGTTTTATATACATGGCTGTCAATGACAGAAACTCCAGAATTACTGGGTTTTAATTTGTCATTTGAAGGTCACGACAAAGAATAATATTTGCAGTTGAAAAAGCCACAGTGAAGAGAAAATGTACTTTACATTTTATTGCACAGTATAAACAAAGTTATGTATTTTTTTAAAAAAAGTAGATACGAGTGTATAGATAGAAAATGGCTGAAACATTCATTGTGCATACATTGTCCTTCAGTGCAGTTTTATTTAATAACACCTGCATATTTAAAAGATTCTTGATACTGATTTACTCAGCAATTTAAAAACCTAACAAAAAATACAGCTCTGTTCACAGCCTTTTACTTCACTAGGATGCTACAGCCATCAACCTTTCAATCTGTCCATGTGGATATGTGTCCATGTCCTTTTTATGTCTTTTGCAGTGTCAAAGCCAAAGCTTAGCAATAAACAGAAGCTCTACCTGTATATGCAATATTTGTTGAAGAAATTATCCAAAATAATTAACATGCTTTGAGTAGTAAGCTTTCTTACATAAGGAAAGGTGACCAGGTCTCTGTGAATGGTGTACAGCCTTTGAAAGCTTTCTTTTGTGATTGTATCGATTCTTAAGCAGAATAGAAGAGCATATTAGTAGTTACTGTAAGAAATAATAAAAATTGAGCTAATTTACAGAGTATAAAGTAGCTAAATCCCAGTCTAATACAATATTTAGTTTCAGTAAATTTGCATGAATACTCAAAATGTGTTGAATTAAAAATTTCATATTAAAAACAATTTATTAATACACTGAAACATTTATATGAGTCTGCGCACTCATATGTGTGTGTATATATAGGCTTAAAAGTTTCCCTGGAATGAAATGATGGAAAACAGGAGTTAGTTCAATTCAAAAAATAGTATTTCAGCTCTGGTTTTCATATTGCTTAAGCTACAAATTGTGAAAAGGAAACTTCTTTAGAAATAAAAAAGTTGACTTTTAAAATTAATTGAAATGCTTCAGCTTGATTAGTATCTTAGATGCTTTGATGAAACTGATGCATTGTTCCCTTCCCACATTAATACCTGCAATGACACTTTACAATGAAAAACTCTCAGATTTAACAAAAACTGGCTAATCCTACGTTAGGCCAGGTTAGTTGAAGGAGAAGCATAACAGCAAATGCAGAATCAAGTAAGAGTTCCTGCAGGTATGAACAGCATCTCAGTGTAATGTGCCAAATTAGCTTTCAGCTGTTTTAATCTGTATTCTCTACAGTGCAACGCCATGTGGTGTTGCATATAGCTGTTTCAAAAGTGGTATCCTTGCATACCTGAGGTTAAACTCCGTCTGACCGATGTGGATTATTGGATGAAGCTGCCAAATGAGTCTTATATTTTGCTGGCACTTGGATACCTTCATTTGAGGGGAAAAAAATAAATCTAGCATCTGGTGTGCATAAACAGACACCTGCCCTTGTAAATGAGTATGAGTCTGTGATTTTTGGAAAAATAGGAAGAAAACATGAAAACTCTGGGAGCTGAAGAGGGCATTATTAAATTCCTCCCTTGACTCAGGAGAATGTGGGCATGTCCATTTGAGTGGGAAGGCCCAGTGCAAAAACTGCACATGAGCTCAGGTTCTCAATATAATAGCAGACGGAGCTGATTGAGATCTGATGTCTTAGTACATGTTCGTTTATGGTCTGGATTAAAACTGTTATGCTTTGGCAAAATAATGCAATTGCAGTTATTGCATTAGAGGGCCATAGAATAAACACGGCTGGAAAGAAAATTATCTAGAAATGAAGCTGTCCATTTTGCTTTTAGTTTGCCTGTGAGGGATTGATGCTGGATGGGATATTAACTTGCCAATGGGCAGTGATTTAATGCAGTACCATGGGTTTCTTCCATCTGTTAAAATTAAGTATCCTGAATAGGTTAAATGTACAAGATAATGTAATTAGGAAGGGATGGTGTGATTGTTCTTACAAAATGCCAGATTTGAGATAAATGTAGGCCTTTCACCTAAGTGTTAACTAGGGGCTTATAATGCTTTACATAAATCATTTCTTATATTATCATGTAAATTAAAGATGAAAAGAGACTGAATCAAGAAGGACCTGGCAGAAGTAGAGTGGATATCACAGAACGTGCCAGAATGGTAAATGACACAGATATAGCTTTGTGGGAAGAGAGACTGAACTAAACAGTTATCATATCTAGAGAAAGAAGACAAGTAGAAGGCATATGCGATGCAAAATAATGGACTATGCTGACAAGATAAATGGTGGCTCCTATTTACTACTTATCACAAGAGAACAAGGAAATAATCATGGAAATTGAAAGGCAATACATAAAACTGAGGAAAGGAACTAATCATCCAACATATGAGATTTATGGAGCTTACTGTCCCAAGATATCACTGAAACTTAGAGCCCAGCAGATTTTTTAAAATTTATTGAAAGACTGGAAATGTAGTGTTAAATGAAGAAAAGGAGCTGTTGGAAGAATTTCTCCTTGTTGTTCACCAATGAGGTTGTCCCATATTATTCAGGACCATTTGAGCCACTATTTGACATTGAATACTTTACATGTATGATGAATATGAAAGCATATAAGCTCATTGTTTACCTAAATGAACCCCAAAATATCACTTGTGAAAATACCTTTAAGATTATTTTAGCAGGAAACATATTCTCTGCAAAATGCAAATATCTAGAAAAAGACTGAGCTTTGCTCCATTAACTCCTATAAAAGTGAAAAATCTTATAACTGGTGTCTACAGGTGTCTTGCTTGAGGGTTTTACTGGTGTTTTGTTTAGGAGACAGTCAGATGTGTTCCCAGTGACTGACTAGATAATCCCTGAGGATAAAAATTCTGACATGAGGATGAAGAAAGAAAATACCATAAGTATATGTTGGTGCAGTTAAATTATCCAGGGTACATGGAGTTAAAAAGGCACATGTATTCTTCAGGTATTTTGAAGCAAGTTTGCTGTGACATTATCAAGACCTTACTCCTTGTAGTGGCTGAGCTGCATATATACAGAATTAATAATTCATCTCTGCCACAAGGATGACAAGTAGTTTCCTCAATTACAATCTACGTGGCTAAGATATTAATAAGGACTTCAAAGCTGCTTATATTTTTTTCCTTTTTTATCTTTTTATTTTCTTTTGCTTTTTTTAGCAGTGTCATTTATGGCAGGTTGAGTCAACCAAGTCTAACATAATTTGATCTGCTGAAGTAATTATGCCACTCTATAGGCCTAAGTAGAGTCAATTACCTGTCAAAACGTGGTGTATCTTTAACAATATTAGTGGTGAGTGGTCATCAGGCTCTGCAGTGCACATCTGTGCCAGCAGCATCAATATCAACAAGCTAAAGGGGCTAGGTCAGGGATTATAATTGCCCATAACTCCTGTTTAATCATTAGCATGGTCAGAGGCACAGGCCATCTAGCACTGCCAACACACAGATTCAATGCCATTGAAGTATTCTGAAGAGTGAGGTATTTGAGATGTGTAGACACCAGCCATGCTGTGGCCTCAGTGCAAGAAAATAGCCCCTGGTGAATGTTCTTTCCTAGTGTAGGCAACTTCTCAGTGCTAAGAGTGAGAGTAATATCCTGCGTATATGCTAATGTAGGTATTTTGAATTGCCTTTAGGTAAGAAATAAGTTTATTAGGAGAAAAAAAAGTAAGTCCAGTGACTAAGATGATAGACTGAAGCTGTGAGTGATTTTGAGATCCATTTTCAAGCTGTGCCACACATAGGGCTTCTGTTTTGCAAAGGTGACTCTGTTTATCTTATTGAGTATCTATGAAATGAAGATGCTGATTACTTAAGTCTTAGAGGAATTTCAAGGACTGATATATATATAAATGTCTGAAATGGTGATGACAATGATAAAAACACTTTTCTTATCTTTTCAGAAATTTTGGGACTTTCGAGTTACACAGAGTAGACTTTGTTGGCTGTTATTTGCATGCATTGCCAAAACACCTATACTGAAGTGCAAATATAAGTACGCTGTGCGTTATTTGCCCATGCTTTCTCCCACAGAATTGTTTCTGTTTAGTAATAATTGGTGTGAGGGAGAAAAAATCCTATTACAGTAATTCTCCATTGAAATTACTTGTCAGATACTGAGGAGGAGAAGGCTATAACATGAGCTATTCAGAGGTCATCCATCGAAGTAGCTCAGAATAAATCTATTTTATTTTCTACATTGTCTGTTTCTGCATCATTTAAGTCACAGTGGAGTTAATCCGTTAGACCCTTGGGCTTGTCTTCTTTTCTAAAATCACTAGGATATTTAAAAGACTGACTTGCAAGAGAAGGAGCAGAGGTGTAGATTGTTCCTCCTCTACAGTACTTCTTCATCCATTTTCAATATGCCTTTCAGTTGATCTGTATGCTTTCATATTTTCAAACAATTTCAGTACTGCATTGTTTTCCTTTTTGTGATTCTCTTTAGAAACTCTCTGTGGGGAGTTGTTCTGCATCTATATTGTTTTGTAAGGAAAAAAAATATTCTCCATATTTTCACCCATCCCAACCAGCACAAATTATTACCTGGGAAGATCATACCATTATATCACAGTCACAGAGGTCATTGTAAAAACTTTATCTGTGTAAAAGAAATGCAGTTGTTCTGAACATTGTGCAATTACAGATCAGAGAGTTCTTGAGATTCCTTTTGGGGAAAAAAAAGGAAGAGGGAAATTAAAAATGGTGCATTTGGAACTAACAAGGAGAAAGGATCAAAAGCAATCACTGCAGCGAGATTTCTTAACAGTGTGAAATGCAATGCTATGTATGGCTCTAAGGATAGTAGGCTAAAGCACATTCATTTGAATTTGTTACTCTAAGAACCTCTTTAGTACAGATAAAACTGGAAGAACCTTCGTATCTGAATGCTATAAAAAAATCCTTGGAGACTTCCAAACTTCCTAGAGAATGATTCTTTTTCTTTTCATTGTGTGCATGCTGTATAGTTGCTCCAGTCAAAAGGTATAAAAAATAAAATGGATGTAGTATCATATTATATACACAATTGTGTATCCACTCCTTGGACGTAAAAATGTTATACAATGAACAAAATGATGCAGATTCAGACCTGTGAATTGTATGCAACTTGGATAGAGGATGAGATTTTGTAAATTTAACTCTAAGTAGGGGTTATAGGATATGCTACATGGCTTACTGAAGGGAAAGGTGCTGTGGCAATGGAGTCGCTTTGCTATCTCATTTTGAATTATTTTTTTTCAAGGGGAAGAAAATGCATTCTTTCAAATACACTAATTGCTGCATTGTATTAGGTTCTGTAAGTAACACAGTAATCTGTTTGCCACAGTGCAATGGTTCCAAATAACTGCTTAAACAAAGAAAAAAATAATCAAGATGTAGATACTCTTAGGCATATTATTATTTTTGAGATCTTTGATTACTTTTTAAAAATTGTAGGAAAAAACCAATTGACCAGAAATTTCCTTGTTGTTTGGATTTTCTGTAAGTAGAATTTCTGGTACAGTGCTATACATATAATAAATGAATAGGTGTTTCAAGCTAAATTTGTCATTCTATGTATACATGTAAGTGCAGTTATAAATTACATTACCATTAAGGTCTTGAGCAGTGGTTAAAATGCATTAATTCTGTACACTCTTCTATCCTTTAGAATAGGACACCCATCTGATGGCCAAAGTGTGACCTCTGGAAGTTTAAACATTCAGATTTCCTAAAGTAGATTTGTGTTTCTAAGGTGAAATTTTAGCTAAAGGCCTTATTTTCAAGCCTAATTGCATGAAAACATGAAGACAACATCATATAATGTCAGACAGCTCCAATGCAAACTAGTTTTCTCTATACTCCCACTGAGCTATGATGATAAAGAAATGAGTGAGATCCAATTTTTGTGATGCTTCTGAGCTTTTCTGCAGTGTTTAGGACCAGATTCACAACAGCATAAAAAGTGTGGATGGGAATAAAATGGGAGGCTCTTGAGAAACGCAGCAACTTGAACGCAGTAGAGTGGCAGCCCTCCTGGAACCCGAGTCACTCGTGTTCCTCCTCATAATGAATTTCTGTGTACAGAAGGGACTGTACCTCCAAATGTACAAATCGAGGAGGAAGTGCAGTGGGATAAGTTGGCTCTTATAAAAGAAAAGCTTTATTTGCATATACCTGGAAAGCATAAAAAGCAGTCTTGCTTCCCTCACTCAGGACACCTAGGGCTGCAGAATGTATTACTGAAGTTTAGCATTGAGCACCAGGTACGGAGTTTTTAAAATGCATGTTCTGGGCATTATGTAAAATATCAAGCTCATTTGTAGGCATGAGGAAAGTTAATCTGCATATTATAGTGCTATGAACAACCACAGCTGTTTGGCTTCATTAATATATTGCCAGTAAAAAATAGGTCAATATACATTTGCTCTTTCCTCTCTGAGCCAGCTGTCAGACTAATGGGTGTGTGTGCATCGTGCTGGGTGTTTATCATCATCATTTCCCAATAACTTTTTGGGAAAACAGGTTTAGGTGAAAATAGTTTGAAATGGTGAAGTATTATAACTTGCTTTAATTTAAGATTTGGTGAAATATATGTCTCTTTGATGTGGACAATTGCAATTTTTACTCAAGTCTGTGAAGCAAGTTGCTTTTTCAGCCAGGTATAAAATGAGCCTGGAATGTCATGGGAATGGTGTGGCTAGACAGTGTGATTCATGTCAGGGCTGAAATTCGGTTCAAATATCTCTTCATCTTACTTTTCCAACACTGTTGGCTTATAACTTGAGTTTACAACCATGTTTTTTCTTCCCTGTTATATTTCATGTTTTCAATGGTTGTGGTATTTCTCAAAGAATATATTTGTGATATGTCTTTGGAACTTTGTCACTAACTCCTGTTTTTTGACCAATTCATGCTAATTGAACCTGGCCCAGTGGTTTGATGGGAGCTGTTTTCCCCTACACCTTCTCATTGCGTGATCTGTCACATACCTGCTCTTTGAGAGTATTCAAAATATGGCAGTGCTTCTGTGAGAACACAATGAGACTTAGGGTTTAAAGGCAGGGGAAAAAAGATGCTTTCTATGGGAAATCTTGATTCCAAGTGTGTAAATTATATAAAACACATTAATTTAGATATTGGAAAGGATTACACAAATGCTTAACTGGGATGCCATTAAAATTTTTGTCATCTTTACCAAACCTTTGTCTTCAGAGTAGAAGCATGCCTGTGTAAGTAAATGAAAGCTAGGGACAGTTACAATCATTCATCTTCAAAATTTCCTTTTTTTGAGCAACAGAAGGCTTACAGAGAAATATTTGGATAGCTGAAGATTGGGTTTATTTCTCATCCAAGCTCACTTATAAGTAACTCAACTGCTGCTATACGAACTATTTAAAAGTAACTTAGAAATTCATTAGGTAGAATGTAATATTTATTCTCTATTGTAGCTTGGAAGTAGAATTTTTAGTGTTTAGATATTAATGCATAGTGCTTTTTTCATTGCAAAGCCATTAATGCAGCAGCATAAAAAATGGAAGCATATGGAAAAGAAAGCAATAAACACACACGATATAAAAATGCGAAGCCTAGATGTTTCTCAGTTTCTTCTTCAGCTCAAGGGAAAACACTTCCTGAACAAGTTTCAGTTCCTCAGTTTTTCATTAGTGATTTAGCCACTAATAAATAAATGCTTTTTTATTTACATTATTTTTAATCGCTCTAAGATACATCAAGGCTTGTGTTAATGTGTGATAACACACACCACGTGTTGAAAGCATAGGGCTTCACCTTCTTTCTGACAACACTCACAAAGCACATGTTATCTCTCACTAACACTTGCCTTGTATCTCATTGCTGAACTGAACCACACAATGACATGTGAGAACCCTTGGGCTTCAGCCAGTCCTTTGTCAACAATTGACTCTAGCTGCGAGGAAGCAGTCTATTGCCTTAATAACCCAACATTATATTAAAAGAATTCTTTAGGAGTGAAATAGAACTGCGAGCAAGTGCTGTTAAATTCAAATACACAATACCTAAAAAATGTAACAAACCAATGAAATCTGTCAGATATGAAGCTCAGGATTCATCTTTACAATGCCTTGTGTGCAGACAGGGTAGAGCTGATAGAAATGCCACATTTCTGTCTTCTGGGATGACGGAGAAGCCATGGCACAGCACAGACAGATCCACGCTGCAGATACAGTCTTTCTTTCTGTAAGGCTTCAGCTGTCTAACCTGCAGCCAGCCTGCAGGCCTGATTTGGAGTCCTCCATGCTTCCCTCTCGAGTATGGTCATGGTGAAGATCCCCTGCTTTTTTTTAGGTGAAAATATTGGAAGAACGGCAGAGAAAATGGAGGGGATGAGACTGCCTAGTTGTAAGGCATATTTAGGCAGCAGGCACTTAACAGGTCTGTGGGAAGGACAAATTAGATAGCTGGAAGCCTTTATTAAACCCCTTTGGCATTTGAAAATGAGCAAAATGTGTGGTTCATTCATAAAGATTTTGTTCATACTTGTACTCTGTTCATAAAATTTTTCTAAATAACTCAGAAAGTATCCAAGCTCTGGAAGAGGAAGATTGTGAAGAAGCTTTTTTTCTGCTTCAGAAATTAAGAGGAACAGGTCTTGTACTAGGAAAACTCATAACTGGGCAAAGCTGAATTAGTTTAGCAAAACTCAGTGCAGAACTCCTCTGGTTTCAGATTACGTTGTATTCAAGCAACCAAACTTTATGTAAAAATTCTTGTAACTCTAATTGGACAATTGCCATTCCCACTTAAGTTTGGAATAACATAACAAGTTTGGAATAACATAACAAGCTTTTTCAAACTAGCTTAATTGTGGATATAAAACTGACACACAAGAACAAATTATTGATACAAGTCTGGATTTGAACACAGAACCACTTCCCGTGGTTGTATAGAGCCTAAATTGTGCAATCACTGGCAAAATCTAGTTGTAGTAGTGAATCTCAATCCCATGTGGTTTTCTCTTTATTCTGCTTCCCTCTGACACACTCTATCTGAATTACCCAACTTTAATACTGATGCAAAACTCCTGCATGAGAAGCAATGGAAACCTCCCTCTTCTGCAATCCTCATACCAGACTGATATTGCAATTGCCAAAACAACAACAACAAAATAATCGAGCTAGAGTCAGATATGAAAATGATAGTATAATTTTAGTGTCCCATCTGGAATATACAAAGAAGGCAACTATAAATAATTATCCTTAACTCTCAATTTCACAAATTCTGTAGTATAAAAATGATTTTAGATAGTTACATAATTGTTTTGAAGTTGCAAAAAACTTTGTTGTAGGATTTTGTAGGAGCATGATCATCAGATTTCATGAGAGAGAGACTGATTTTATCCTTTTCTTTATGCTGAAAAACACAAGTTTTGAGGTTTTTTTCCCTCATATTTTGTTTTGTGCTGCACATCTGGGAACTGGTTTGATTGCTTAAATAGCCACCATAGCACCAAATGTAGCAGGGTTTTTGATCCATACAGATGAGGCTGACTAATAGGATATAGGTCTCGTAGTGGGCCCACACAATTCTGGAGAGACAGCTGGAGCTAGAAGTATCTGAAGTGGTACAGGGGACAGCCTTTGGGTAACTGAATTCCCAGATTCAGTCGTGACGGATTGCCACATACCCAGAACTACCTAAAAGTAAGATGAATGTTCAGTGTTGTTCTTATTTTTAAACATCTATTAAAAATGAATTTTCTTAGATTTTTTTTAATGTATAGTATTGTCACAAAAATTGTATGATTTACCTTAAGAACAGTTATATACCTTTGCAACTTAAACTACTGCTAATGCAGTCTTTAAAATTTTAGCTATTTGATACTTCGTTGTCTCCTCACAGCTATTTTCTGTGTCAGGTTTTCATCCATGACAATTATTTACCTGTTTCCTGCTAAAAACAACATCAAGAATATGTAGTTATTGAATGTTATTGCTATTTGAGTTTAGTTCAGTTTAGTTGTACTTATTCAAATAAGCATTTCCTTGTAAAAACAGATCTCTGCTTACAAAGTACTAGAGAAGTACTCTGTTTCATCTGTTAAGCCTGAAGCAAATGCTTGAACTAAAAGGTCCATCTTGAATTTCCCAAACATAGTTTTGCTTTCAACTATGAAAACAAAGCTATCTTCACAATAAGGAGAAAGCTAAAGAGTATGTGTGAGCAGAGGTCAGAGGAGAACCTCATCTCTGTAAAACAACCTTGTCATGTCTTTTGCACATTTTTCAAAGTGTTTTTATTATTATTCATAGAATCATAGAATGGCCTAGGCTGGAAGGGACCTTAGAGATCACCTAGTCGAACCTCCCTATCATGGGCAGGGATGGTACCTCTTGACTAGACCAGGCAACACATGGG